>NC_067398.1:408096731-408403120 GCF_016432865.1 Antechinus flavipes | reverse complement strand
AGTGGCTAGAGCAAAATACAACAGTTTTTTTTAAGGCCAAAATTTATTTAACATCAAGGAATTAACATTTAATAAGTCAAAATGCAACCATTTATTAAATCACTATTATGTCAGTTACTGTGCTAGGCAGTCTAGATATACTCCCAATGAAACTACCCTTGAACCCTAGAAGTTTATATTTGACTAAAAGAGCTTATATTCTTCATTCTGCTAAGACAATACAACATAGAAAAATAAGTTCATACATGAAGATTTAAAGAAGAGGAGGAGGAACTTAACCAATAAGATAATTTAGAAAGGTTTTGTGTAAGAGATAGTGCCTGAGTAGTCTTAAAAGTAGTTGGTCCTATGGAAAGTGGGATGGAGATGAATTGAACATTGATGGCAGCACAAAGTGTACAGATAATTGATCCAAAGTGCCAAATTGGAATCTCTATATAATAAAAATGCTTTGTGCATGAATTATCATCTACATTATCTCTATCTGTTAAAGCTGGAAACTTGAGCAAACAAAAGTTTTCCTGAGTTTTGGCTAAACACACGCTACTCAACTCCAGTTGTAAAGAATCAAAAAAAAAATTCTTAATAGCCTCAATAAGATTAAGTAGGATCCCCTATAAGACTTGAATAAGGTCTTATAAAATAATTTTGTTCGTTTGAGAAGTAATTAAGATATTTTAATATATGGGGATAGCATGGAATACTTATTTCACAGCCAGTGGACATTTCTTGAGTGATGATAGAAATGCTGAGAGCAGAAACATATTTAAAAAAAAAAAACACCTTTGCAAATTGCATTAAGCTGTTTTAGTCTTATTATTGGGCCATCGATCACATAGTATTGCCTTCTCATTCATCAAATGGCAAGACAGAGTCACAAACAGCAAAGTCCCCTAACATCGAATTTTTCCCCTAGCTCAGCTCAACTCAACTACATTGAAAAGTCTATAGAGGATAAATTGCAATAAAATATCAACACCACCCCAAAATGGCAGGCCTACAGGGAGTGATTGCAAATAGGGCAAGGAGAAGAAATTTTCTAAGAATGTATTAAAGCATGATTGCAATGTTTCCCACTGCTGAGAAGCAAAAATATCAGTCAGGAAAACGGGATGTTTAGAGGAATGAGAAAAGTGTTGCTACTTAGTTTTCAAAAAGTGTTTTAAAACCCATATTTCATAGGGAGAATCAAGATATGTAAATAGCAGGAGGAAAAGGTAAATCATTTTTTTTTTCTTAGACCGCTTGTTTACTGTGTTTACACAAATAAAATTATTCAAGTAAGTTTTTGCCTTTAAGCAATTTATTAGATTAAGACAGTCTACCTCTATCCATAGTTATTACCTTATGAGAGAAGGAAATGTTTCTGTTTTGAAGCAGACAGCTGGGGTAATGACAAGTAAATTGGAAGCACTAGAATGGACTGCAGAAGAAGAATACTATTGATTTGGGAAAGATAAGAACAGAATTGGCAGTTGACTACTACCTTAGGCCATATAACCTAGTCAAGATAGGCACTTTTTTTGTTGTTGTTGTTGTTGTTGTTGTTGTTGTTTGTTTGTTTTTGTTTTTGTTTTTGTTTTTGTTTTTGTTTTTTTTTGTTTATTTGTTTGTTTTGTTTTTTTGGTATATACAATTGCTCAGACATAAAGTTCACTGAAACTCATTCATCACATGCCAACTCTGGCCCAGTAACTAGTATGAACCATCAGGACCACTATGACTATTTTCTGGAGTTCATGTTTCTGTTCTTTCCTTTGCATTCATTCTGAATTTCAACTTCTAATTAGGAAATGTTTGCTTGAAGATTTTTTTTTTTTAATGTGGATTCCATTTTTCAGCTATGTACATCAAAAATAAACTGAGAAATTATTTTACTTGTCAAATATATTATGAAGATTTCAATGACACAGAAGAAATGCAAATTCATTCCTTTCTTCTTTCCATACATTTTATCTTTCTTTTCCTTTCTCCACTCTTCTTCTGAACTTTGTCTATCTAGTTTTTGACTTTCCTACCCTCTCTTCTGTTTTTCTCTGTCCATTCCCATTTATTCCCTTTTTTCTTCCTTTAGTTCTGAGCTTTGTTCTCTTTTTGCTATGTTATTACATTTTTGCACATGTGGGTCTTTTATGAAACCTTTGAATTACAGATCCAGTTTGATAGCTCTTTGAGCATAGTTCAGAATGCTCTGCAGAATGGTTGGATCAGTTCACAACTCCGCCAACAATGCATGTGTCCCAGTTTTCCAACATCTCCTCTAAAATTTACCATAATTTTTATGTCATCTTAGCCAGTCTGATAGGTGTGAGATGTTGCTTCAGAATTGTTTTAATTTTCATTTTTCTAATCCATAGTGATTTAAAACATTTTTTTCATATGACTAAAATGATTTTAATTTCTCCATCCAAAAATTGTTCATATCCTTTGACCATTTATGAATTGAGGAATCATTTATATTCATTTAAATTTGAATCAATTCTCTAAGTACTTTAGAAATGAGGCTTTTATCAGAAACACTGGCTGAAAAAATTCTCACACCTCCCCCCACCCCAACTTTCTCTTTTCCTTCCAATTTTAGTTGCAGTGGTTTTATTTGTGGAAAACCTTTTTTTAAAAAAATTTAATGTAATCAGTGCTATTAATTTTGCAATTCATAATGTACTCTAATTCTTCTTTGGCCATAAATCCCTCCCTTCTTCAAAGATCTGATAGGTAAATTATCCTTTTTTCTCCTAATTTGCTTATGTATCTCTCTTTGTTCTCAAATCATGTACCTCTTTTGACCTTATTTTGGTATGGGGTGTTCAAAATAATTTCAAAAGCAAATTGAAGCTATCTATCTCTGTAAAAGAAGAATTATTCTGAGACACAGAGTATATTAGTATACCCATCATAACCTTTGTATTCACATTATTTTCTGCATCCTCATCTCAATTTCCTGACTAGTCAGATAATCTAGTCTTTTAAAAAAATCTTTATTTCTTATGTTCTGCCCAAAGTCCTATGAATTCTAGAAAGTAATCTGATGTATCTTTAGTTGAGAATTTGTTTCATTATAATATAATGCATGGTATTCTGACCAGGTAGGCCTTCACTGTACAATGTGTAGTTTGTTTGGCCTCCCAAAGTATTTTCTTTTGCAATTCTTCTAAAAATATTATCTTGACTTTGATGGATTGTATTTTTAAATATTAATTTAAATCTCAAAATGTCATCTAATATGCTGATAATGTTATTTTTGTAAATATGATAAGAATATTTTAATTATTTAGGCATTTTATTCAAACCAACAAGAATCTATTAAGTTCCTCTTATGTAGTAACATAAAATCTTAGGGATATGAAGGAAAAAACACTAAGAATCACTGTCCTCATGAACATTTTACCTATTTGAGAATGTGTGATAAGGGTCACTTTCCTCTTTGCAATTAATCAGACTTGTCTTAGGAGAGGCAAAAAGGAATTTATTGCTTTTTCATGAGAAAGAGAACACAGGAAGTATGGACCAAAATGGTATCAAGGAGGGAATGCATGCCAAGGTGAGCATTTTTTAGCAAGATTATATAGACCCTAAGGCAGAGATCCCCTTCACCCCTTTGCCCTTCCTTCTGTTTTCTGGGCTTCTGAGCTTATAGGGTAACTTTCCTAGCAACAAGAAAAAAAAAAAGCAAAACAAAGATATTTGCTTATCAGCAAATGGAATCCTTTTTTTTTTTTTAAACTTTTTATTGATAGAACGCATGCCAGAGTAATTTTTTACAGCGTTATCCCTTGCATTCACTTCTGTTCCGATTTTTCCCCTCCCTCCCTCCACCCCTTCCCCCAGATGGCAAGCAATCCTTTACATGTTGAATGGGTTACAGTATATCCTAGATACAATATATGTGTGCAGAACTGAACAGTTTTCTTGTTGCACAGGGAGAATTGAATTCAGAAGATAAAAATAACCCGGGAAGAAAAACAAAAATGCAAGCAGTTTATATTCATTTCCCAGTGTTCTTTCTCTGGGTGTAGCTGTTTCTGTCCATCTTTGATCAATTAAGGCTCTCTTTATCGAAGAGATCCACTTCCATCAGAATACATCCTCAAACAGTATCGTTGTTGAGGTATATAATGATCTCCTGGTTCTGTTCATTTCACTCAGCATCAGTTCATGTAAGTCTCGCCAGTCCTCTCTGTATTCATCCTGCTGGTCATTCCTTACAGAACAATAATATTCCATAACATTCATATACCACAATTTACTCAACCATTCTCCAATTGATGGGCATCCTTTCATTTTCCAGCTTCTAGCCACTACAAACAGGGTTGCCACAAACATTTTGGCATATACAGGTCCCTTTCCCTTCTTTAGTATCTCTTTGGGGTATAAGCCCAGTAGAAACACTGCTGGATCAAAGGGTATGCACAGTTTGATAACTTTTTGAGCATAGTTCCAAATTGCTCTCCAGAATGGCTGGATGTGTTCACAATTCCACCAACAATGTATCAGTGTCCCTGTTTTCCCACATCCCCTAGCAAATGGAATCCTAAGAGGGAACAAGGTCTAGGCAAACAGGATTTTGTGGCACCTCAGATTTTTTTTTAGCTTGTTTGTCATTGGTGGGGAGGAATTGTTACACACATGGTCATGTAGCAATGCAAATTTTTGGAAGAATGTTCTGCATGCTTTCTGAAGGGGCTTCATTTAGAATTCCACTCAGGAATAAAGCATGAATTCTGATAAATAGATATAAGATAATTTGATGGAGAGAGCACAAATATCTAATCAATTTATTCACTGTTAAATTTTTTTTTTTACTGAGACGTGGGTTTTGATGCATTTACAGACCATATGTAAATTTTCCATTATAGCAAATATTCAATTATTAAAAAGCTATCTGATATTTTTACATATTTGTAATGAGGCTACTAAAACTTGGAGGGAATTAGCCAAGGAAGGCTTAAACTGTGGCTGAGAAAAGTGATATCTCAGTTTTTCAAATTATCCTAGAATCCCTCAGGGATAATGGTCAGAAGATGAAACAAAGTTGTTTTGAGAAAATGAGAAAATATTAACTTTGGTGATTGGTATTCTTACAAAAGCATATTACAACTTAAAATATTAAAATATTTCTAGCTGTTCATATGCTAAACAAATATTGGACATATTTGTGAGTAATTTTTTTTTTTAATATCCAGATTGCTTGAGGAAAGAAAGGTTCCATAAAACATAGGTTGAAACCAATGTGTTAGTACCGTTCAATTCAACAACCGTTGAGCAATTAATAGGGTTATAAAGTTATTAACTTTTTGGCAATGACATTTAGTGTCAGCTTTGGGGCCTTTAGATGTGAGATCAGTCAGTGTAACTGACAATGGTCTCAGCAGCTTTGGTCTTGGGAATCTCGACCTTCTGGAGCTTGTTATTTGAGGACATTGGTGTCAGGTCTCTATTCATGCTGTAATGACTTTGACATTTTTAACTTGAATCTTCTTTAATATCTTCTTGATGTATTTTTATGTAAAGTTAGTGTTGCTGAGAAACTTGAAGTAATTCTTTGAGACTCAAATTTCTGTGACTTAATTATTGATGATAATATTGCACTGAAAAAAGGGATAGAATTTTGACAATAAAAATATCTTTAAAGGCTCAGAAAGGAATAATGTTGATTTCTTCTATTTGTTGTGCTATCAACTTTTTTAAAAAAGGCAAATCCCCCAAATTTGATATTTTCTCTGCATTAATACACACGTAAAAAAGTATGAATGTAGCCAGAATTGTCAAAAGATGTATGCGATATCTAGACAATTTAAAAATCACCTTTCAAATACCATTTGTAGAATTTCTTTCTCAAATGTCAAAATTTATGTGGCCTTTTAGCTTAATAAAAGGCATCACGGCATTAAAATAAGCATAATATGCTACAGAATATGTTTCTATAGTAACAGAATAGGCAAAAAAGAGATTGAATCAAATGCCAAAGTTTGGGCCACAATTTTAATGCTTAATACTTAAAATATACATTAGATAGATAAATAGAGATGGAGACGTGTACACACACAAACACACATGCATATATATTGATATATGCTTTGTATACATGTAAATATATACATATTTATCATGCTGCATAAGAAAAATCATATCAAGAAGGAAAAAGTGGGAAAAAACAAAATGCAAGCAAACAACAATCGAAAGAGTGAGCATGCTATGTTGTGGTCCATATTCAGCTCCATGGTCCTCTGATTGGGAATAAATGGCTCTCTTCATCACTGAACAGTTGGAATTGGTTTGAATTCATTGTTGGATAAAGCCACATTCATCTGTTATAATGATCTCCAGGTACTGCTTATTTTATCAGTTCAAGTAAGTCTCTCCAGGACTCTGAAATCATTGTGCTGGTCGTTTCTTAGAGAACAATAATATCCTAAAGCATTCATATGCCATCATTTATTTAGTCATTCTCCAATTAATGAGCATGCATTAAGTTTCAAGTTTCTAGCCACTACAAAAAAGGGCTGCCACAAACATTTTTGCACATACAGGTCCCTTTCCCTTCTTTAAGATTTCTTTGGGATATAAACCCAGTAGTAACACTGCTAGATGCAGAGTTTGATAACTTTTTGAGCATAGTTTTTGAGCATACTCTCCAGAATGATTGGATCTATTAACAGTTCCACCAATAATAGATCAGTGTCCCAGTTTTCCCACATCTCTTCAAACATTAGTCATTATCTTGTCTTGTCATCTTAGTCAATCTGAGAGGTGTATAGTAGTATCTCAAGAGTTGTCTTAATTTGCATTTCTCTGCTCTAGTGATTTGGAGCACCTTTCCATATGACTACAATAGTTTCGATTTCTTCATCTGAAAATTGTTCATATCCTTTGACCATTTATCAATTGGATAATGGCTTGAATTCTTATAAAGTTGAATTAATTCTCTATATATTTTAGAAATAAGGCCTTTATCAGAATCTTTGAATGCAAAAATATTTTCCTACTTTATTGCTTCCCTTCTTATTTTTTAAAAGATTTTTTTAAATTTTTTTATTATATCTTTTTATTTACAAGATATATGCATGGATAATTTCTCAGCATTGACAATTGCAAAACCTTTTCTTGCAACTTTTCCCTTCCTTCCCTCCACCCTCTCCCTAAGATGGCAGGTTGACCAATACATGTTAACTATGTTAAAGTATAAATTAAATGCAATTAAGTATACATGTCCAAACAGTTATTTTGCTGTACAAAAAGAATCGGACTCTGAAGTAGTGTACACTTAGGCTGTGAAGGAAATCAAAAATGCAGGTGGACAAAAGTAGAGGGATTGGGACTTCTATGTAATGGTTCTTAGTCATCTCCCAGAGTTCTTTTGCTGGGAGTAGCTGGTTCAATTCATTCCTGCTCCATTGGAACTGATTTAGTTTATCTCATTGCTGAAGATGGACAGGTCCATCAGAATTGATCATCATATAGTATTGTTGTTGAAGTATATAATGATCTCCTGGTCCTGCTCATTTCACTCAGCATCAGTTCATGTAAGTTTCTCCAGGCCTTTCTGAAATCATTCTGTTGGTCATTTCTTACCAAACAATAATATTCCATAATATTCATCTACCACAATTTATTCAACCATTCTCCAGTTGATGGGCATCCACTCAGTTTCCAGTTTCTGGCCACTATAAAGAGGGCTGCCACAAACATTCTTGCACACACAGGTCCCTTTCCCTTCTTTAAAATCTCTTTGGGATATAAACCCAGTAGTAACTGAATCAAACCCAGTTTGATAACTTTTTGAGCATAGTTCCAAATTGTTCTCCAGAATGGTTAGATGTATTCACAATTCCACCAACAATGTATTAGCGTCCCTTTTTTCCCACATCCCCTCCAACATTCTGCATTATTTTTCCCTATCATTCTAGCCAATCTGACAGGTGTGTAGTAGTATCTCAGAGTTGTTTGCATTTCTCTGATTAATAATGACTTGGAGCATCTTTTCATATGGCTAGAAATAGTTTCAATTTCTTCTGCTGATAATTGTCTGTTCCTATCCTTTGACCATTTATCAATCTTCCTTTTCATTTTTGAGACTAACAATTTGATTTTCCCTTTTCTAATCAAATTAAGTAAAGGTTTATGTATTTTCTTGGTTTTTCATAAAACCAATTCTTACTTTTATTTATTAATTTAATCATTTTTTAAACTTTCAATTTTATTCATCTCTCCTTTTATTTTTAGAATTTTAGGTTTGGTATCTGATTTGGGTTTTTTAATTTATTCTTTTTCTAACTTTTTTAGTTGCAAGCCCAATTCACTGATTTTCTCTTTCTTTATTTTATGCAACTACATCTAGAGATATAAAATTTCCCTTTATTACCACTTTGTCTGCATCCTACAAATTTTGATATGCTGTCTCATTATTGTCATTCTCTTGCATGAAATTATTAATTTGCCTATGATTTGCTGTTTCACCCATTCATTCTTTAGGATGAGATTATTTAATTTCCATTTACTTTTTGCTCTATTTTCCCCTGGCTTTATATTGCATGTGATTTTTATTGCATCATGATCTGAAAAAAATGCATTTACTACATTTGCCCCTCTGAATTTGATTATTATGTCTTTGTGTCCTAACATATCATCAATTTTTGTGTATATTCCATGAATTACTGAGAAGAAAGTGTACTGTTTTCTGTTTCCATTAAATTTTCTCCAAACATCTATCATACCTAACTTTTGTAGTATTGTATTTACTTCTTTAACTTCTTTCTTATTTATTTTGTGCTTTGATTTATCTAATTCTAAGAGAGGAATTTTGAGATCTCACAATATTATAGTTTTGCTATCTATTTCTTCTTGCAACTCTTTGATAACCATGTTAATGAACTTGGGACCAGAGTACTGACATTAGGGTAATAGGACTTAAAATCCTTTAATTCAGTAGTCTTGGAAAACTTCAAGGAATTAGGTCTGGTAATTTTTAAATTAGTGGATCTAAAACCTTTAGATTAAGCTTGTAAAATTTTGGGGCATTGACATTTAATATCAGCTTTGGGTTTCCATGTTTGACATTGGTCAATGCAACTGACAATGTTCTCAAGAACTATGGGCTTAGGGATTTTGGTTTTAAGGACCTTGATTTTGGGGACTCTGGTGTTTGGTCTCTGTTCATGATCTAATGTCTTTGACATTTTTAACTTGTATCTTCTTTAATCTCTTTTTGATATATTTTAAGCAAAGTTTGTATTGCTCAGAAACTTAGGATAATTTCTTTTCAGATTCATATTTCTGTGTCAATTGTGGAATTGGTTGTGTGGATATGCTTCTTTAACTCAGTCATCTGCCTGTGCAACCAGGCATTTGCAGAAGTTGATATAGAGAAAGAGATATTGTTCATATATTTTCAAAGTCCATATCATTTGAAATATTGAAAGGCACTAAAATAGAGCTTTAAATGCCTTCTATATCAGAAACTGAAGTAGTCACACTTAATGAACTATTATAAAAAATAACCAAACTAATTATGCCAAATCTGAATCTGTCAGAAACTATTGCATAATTAATTAATTTGAAAAGGAACTTTGGTGATCATTTAATATAATTCTTTTATTTTTAAAATAAAAAAGTGAGTGTTAAAGAGATTAAAAGAGGAGATGAATGTAAATTCTAGTTTTTTGATAGAGTTCTTTCTTCCATGTTACACCATAAAATGAATAGACAAGATAATTATTTTAATGTGAGTTTTTCCATGTAGAAATATTAAACTTCATTCATTACAATAACTAAAACATCCCATGGTCATGTATAACTTATAAACTATAGCAAACTCCAGAAACAGTTTTTAGCAACTAAAATTTTTAAATAAAATTGAAGATTGAATATTAAAAGAAGTTCATTATTTGTTAAAGGAAGCTAAGTTGAATATTTTTATAAAGCCAATAATCCTTTTATTTTTAAGTGATTAAGTGATTTTCTTTTGTGAACACTTATAGTGTGTATTTAATGTCCTTATGATTAATTAGTTAACAATATTTTATTAAGTGCTTATGTAGAGACTTTCTTTTAAAATAATTTTCATATTGAACAATATGATACTGAAAAAAGTTCATTTTTGTATAAGGGAAAATAATTAAATTAATTAAATGATTTCTAAATTTGCCCCTTTTGTAGAATAAAATTTTCATATTATAAATTAGGAAAAAGAAAATACTTTAATTAAAAAGTAATTTTATTAAAAAATTAATTTTAATGTTTAAAGAAAATTTGTTGAAATATGTACAGTAAGAAAGTCTCCATATAAGATTTGATCATTTTGAGAAAGAAAATGAAATTGGCATAATTATTTTTAAAAATCTAATCATTACATCAACATTGCAGGATGATACTCTATATATGAAAGATTTCTGGTTTACATAGGTCAGAAGAACTGTACAAATTTGAGCATGATAAAAATCCGGTTAAAACAAATTCAAACATTGAACACATTTGAGGCTTAAAGTGTCACAAAATATTTTGATCCATGCTCCTTAGCATATAGCTATTTTGTAATTATGATTTTTTTTGTAATTTTGCAAATAATAAAAAGAGGAATCACACAACTGTTTGGAGACTAAGGTATGATTCAAAAAGGAGGATCAGTTTTATGGGGAAAATCTGGAAATTTGAATTTGAAATATGATAATGATATACAGAATCTGACTTATGATCATGAGAGTCAATTGTAACATTTTCTGGATGAAAATGTTTATCTTTAAAAACAGAAAATGTTACAGAGAAAGCTTATTTTATTATCTATACTTACAAAAGTAATGGAGAAAATCTTAATGATGCAGACAAATTTTTTGTGTTATGTTTTATGTGCTTTCTTTCTTTCTTTCTTTTTTCTTTCTTTCTTTCTTTTTTTAATCAGAGAAACTTTTGTCAAATACTTACTAGCATACTCCTGAAGGTAAATCAGAAAGATGGTGTTGCTTTAAGCCACTGCAACTTTTAAAAGTATAGGTAGAAGATGAACAAGGAGCTTGCAATTGAAGCCTGGTGGGACAAAGAAAAACAGCAGGCACTAGTAATTTACTGGGTCCATTTGTTTATCAGTAGAAAATAAAATAAAATAAAAGGTAACTTGCTAGGTTATTTTACTTTGTCTTGAGAGATACATGAGCGTTTTGCTTTGATATACATTTTGATTCAAAAATGTAGCATCTTATTAAGTATAGAGAAGGCTTTGATGATCTTCCTAGTCCAGAGATAAACTGATAAACTGAGCAGTTTTCTAAACTTAAAAGAAATTGAAATTAATATCAAGGTACAAAACTTTTAAAATGTCCTCTTAGTAAGCTGAGTTTGCAAAAGCTATATTTCATTATATAAAAGGAGTTTGTTTGAGAGTAATGAAGTTCAACAGATTCAGCAATTAGTAGAGAAATAGTTTCATATTGTATAAATTCATTTCAATAAACATTTATTAAGTAACTACAATGTGCAATTGACATACAATTGTGGGGGGAGATGGTCCTTGCCCTCAAGGAGTTTACAATATACTTTTGGGGGAAAAACACAAAAGGAGACAAGAGAAGTGGTTGTTTGAGAGTGGGAGAGGTGACATGGGCCATTTTGTTCTAGCAGAGTTGAAACCAGGCAGGGCAGCAGATGCAGAGTAGAATAAACTGAAAAGTCCATTATACCCTCAATAAAGGGAGGCTTTGGGAGGAGTTTGTTACTTCACCTTCCAGACGTCTAATGAGAGAGGCCAGAAGATTGAGAAAAGTGGTATCAATCATGACTTGATATAGTAGCAAGGTGTTGATCTTAAGTATGAAGAGCTTTTCCTGGGACAGGTGAAGGAGGTGTCATTTTATTCAGTGCAGTTGAAACTAGATAGGGCAGCAGACAGAGTGGGAAGAGTAGATATTACTAAATAGATCAATGCTATCAAATCCTGTAGTTTAGAATTGTATAGGACTGCTAGATTGCATGTTGAATAGAGTGCTGCTGAAACCAGAAAGGCTTTTCCTGATTTCAAATCTTGCCTCAAACAACAGCTGTGCAATCAGGGACAAGTCACTTAATCCTATGTTCCCCAGGGTCCTCTTTTCTAAAATGATATGGAGAAGAAAATAGCATTTTTCTTTGTATCTTTGCCAAGAAACCCCAAATGGGCACCACAAAGAGTCAGAAATGATGACTAACAATAGAGTTGCATCTATTTTCCTCCCTCATATATATCTATGTCAAGTTCTTGTATCAACCGTCTTTCTCCAATATATCTAAAGTACATTACTGGGAAAGTATGAACTATATTTATATGTGTAATGTGATACTTATTCATGAATTTTCTTTTTATATAAGTGCCCTTGATAGTCTTATTTCTTTATTTTTATGGCTAAGTAAATGATTATGTTTAACATCTAAAAATGCCATTGTTTTGAATAGCTGCTTATATAAATAGAAATGTTTGAAGGAACTTAAGATTTAGTATGGTGAACAAAGGGAATATAATTAACCTCAATATGGTTATACCTAGGGCTCTCAGAATAACTGTTTAGTATATATCTATATCCAGAAAATATATCTGCCATTGTGGAGTGAATAAAATATAGTTAGAAAATAAGTAAGTATCCACAAGCTCAGATTGGTAGAGTAAAGTCCCCATGTGTATGGCACCCATACATGCTACATACATTATGCTGGATATCTACAATACATGTACAAGGTATGATATGATCCTACTTTACAGGAGCTTATATTCTAATTAGGGAAAAAGAAATGGAATTTAAATGTGTAAAGAATTTACATAAAGGGAACAAATACATATGAATATAAAAGTTAAATACAAGGTAATTTAGGAAAGAGAATATTAGTATGTGGGGGAGGTTAGGAAAATCTTTCTCTGAAGCTGGTGCTTGAACTGAATCTTGAAAGATGAGCAGGATTCTTTAAGGCATAAGTGAGGAAGGAGTGCATCACAGACTTCTCAAGTAGTAACTAGTTCAAAGGCACAATGATAGGAAATGTAGAGTAATGTGAGAGGGATAAAAGGCACATTGGCTGATTTGTAGAATATATGAGCCTAGAAATAAGAGGTGGTATCAATTTATTAGAAATTGATTGGACTTCCGGCCAAGATGGTGGAGAGGACACACACATCTACTTAAGCTTTGTGTTTTTCCTCAGAATTTATTTCATGACAAGCCTTGGAATCAGTGCTTGACTGAAAAAAAATCCACAAATAATTACAAAGAGAAGACATCCTTGAAATTCACCAGAAAATGTCTGTTTCAGCTCGAGGGCAGTGACAGTTAGATGGGCACAGGCTGAGGGCAGGCAGCAGCAGGGAGATCAGGACAGGCAGCTCACAGCTGAGCAGACTGGAGAGGGGTGGGCTGTGATCTCAGCCGTCTCTGTGGGGAGAGCTTTACCACAGTATTGGATACTTTGCTCTGGCAGCAAGCCAGTAGATCAGCAGAGAAGCTAAAAAAAACAGGGGGTGAAGACTATAACCCTGAAAAGCTAGGGATCCTCGGGACCTGACTATACCCACCCACAGTGTCTCGTCACACTCTCAGCATCTCAGAACATAGGTACAGCA
The DNA here is from genome assembly GCF_016432865.1 of Antechinus flavipes. Taxonomy (NCBI): domain Eukaryota; kingdom Metazoa; phylum Chordata; class Mammalia; order Dasyuromorphia; family Dasyuridae; genus Antechinus; species Antechinus flavipes. Next base: position 408,389,547 of record NC_067398.1, on the reverse strand, counting down.
CAGCCATTACTGTCCTGCTAGTGCCTTGCTGCTACCCCCAGTCTATAGAGGAAGCTCAGTAATACCATCCAGCTCCTCATTTCCCCTCCAAAAAAGCAGACTATTTGTTTTTCTTGTTAGTTTGTTTTGTTTGACTATTCGTTGACAAAATGAGCAAAAAATTTAAACGGACCCTAACCATTGATATCTTCTATATGAATAGAGAGCAGACTTTAAACCCTGAGGAGACTAAAAACAGACTGTCTCCACATGAATCCCCAAAGGGAGATATGATCTGGTCCTCAACACAGATGACTCTCATAGAATAAATTTAAAATGCTCTCACAAGAGAGCTAGAAGAAAAGTAGAAAAAGGAAAGAGAAGCTTGGCAAGAGAATCTGGATAAGTCATCCCACTCATTTAAGATATAGTAGATAAAGAAATAAAATCCTTGAAAAACAGAATTAGTGAACTGGAAACAGAAAATAGCTCTCTAAAAAACAAAATTGGTGAAATGGAAAAAAAATTCCATAGAACAAAACAACTCACTTAAAAACTCAATTGGATAATTAGAAAAACCTATTTTTAAAAAGTGAGTGAAGAAAATACTTCATTGAAAAGCAAATCAGAATTGAACAAATGGAATTGAATGACTTGAGGAGACACCAAGAATCAGTCAAGCAAAACCAAAAAAAATGAAACAATGGGGAAAAAATGTCAAATACCTTCTTGGGAAAACAACAGACCTGGAAAATAGATCTAGAAGAGACAATCTGAGAATTATTGAACTCCCTGAAAAATAAGATGAAAAAAGGGGCCTGGAAACTATTTTCCAGGAAATTATCAGAGAACTGCCCAGAAGTTATTAAAACAGAGGCTAAAATAGAAATTGAAAGAATTTATTGATCACCTACTGAAAGGGACCCTAAAATCAAAACACCAAGAAATATAGTGGCCAAAGTCCAGAACTATCAGGCAAAGAAAAAATACTGCAAGCTGTTAGAAAAAATCAATTCAAATATAGAGGAGCCATAATAAGGATTACTCAAAACCTAGCAGCATCCACATTAAAGGATTGAAGGGCCTGGAATATGATATTCTGAAAGACTAAGGAACTTAGTATGCAACCAAAAATAACTTACCCAACGAAAATGAACATTTTTTTTTTCAGCGAATAAGATAGACATTCAACAAAATAAGTGAAATTCACCTATTTTTGATGAAAAAAACAGAACTAAACAAAAAGTTTGATCTATAAATATAGAGTCAAGAGAAACCTAAAAAGATAAAAAGAGAATTATGTTTCTGCTATAAAGAATACATGTATACTTTGTTCTAGAAACTAAAGGTGGAAAAGAAATTGTAGCCAGAAAAGGGTAAAATGGGGATACTACATCTCAGGAAGAGGCAAAGGAAACCTATTATATCTGAGAGAAAGAATGGAGGGGGATGAACATAGTGTGTATCTTATAGCCATCAGAATTGGCTTAAAGAGAAAAATTTTAGACATATTCGATTTATGGTGAAACTTCTCCTACCTCATTGAAAAGTGGGAGGGGAAAAGTCAAAAGGGAAGGAATAAGCTAAGCAGAAGGGAATACAGAAATTGTGAGGAAAAGGAGTAAGACAGGGGGAGGAACTCTAAAATGGAGGGAGGGATACTAAAAAGGGAGGGTTGTGAGAAGCAAGTGGTGCTCACAAGTTTAACACTGGAGAGGAGATAAGAGGGAAGGAAGGGAAAAAAGTATAAAGAGAGGTTAATAAGATGGCAAGTAATACAGAATTGGTCATTTTAACCATAAATGTGAATGGGGTAAACTACCCTATAAAAAAAAAAAAAGATTAGCAGAATGGAATAAAAGCCACAATCCTACAATATATTGTTTACAGGAAACACACATAAAGCAGGGAGATATACACAGACTAAAGGTAAAAGGTTGGAGCAGAATCGACTCTGCTACAGGTTAAGTTAAAAAAAGCAAGGGTAGTATCCTGATCTCAGATCAAGCAAAAGCAAAAATTGATTTAATTAAAAGAGATAAGGAAGGGCACTATATCTTGCTAAAGTGTAGCATAGATAATAAAGCAATATCATTATTAAACATATATGCACCAAGTGGTATAGCATCTAACTTCCTAAAGGAGAAGTTAAGAGAATTGCGAGAAGAAATAGACAGCAAAACTGTAATAGTGGGAGATCTCAACTTGCACTCTCAGAATTACATAAATCAAACCACAAAATAAATAAGAAGTCAAAGAGGCAAATAGAATACTAAAAAAGTTACATATGATAGATCTTTGGAGAAAACTAAATGGAGACAAAAAGGAGTACACTTTCTTCTCAGCAGTTCATAGAACTTATACACAAATTGACCATATGTTAGGACATAAAAACCTCGAACTCAAATGCAGTTAGGTGGAAATAGTAAATGCATCCTTTTCAGACAACGATACAATGAAAATTACATTCAATAAAAAGCCAGGGGAAAATAGATTTTAAAAAATTGGAAACTAAATAATCTCATACTAAAGAATAATTGGGTGAAACATCAAATCATAGACATAATTAATAACCATCCAAGAAAATGACAATAATGATTTGTCATAGCAAAATGTGTGTGATGCAGCCAAAGCAGTAATAAGGGGAAATTTCATATCTCTAGTGGCCTACTTGCATAAAATAGAGAAAGAGAAGGTCAATGAATTGGGTTTGCAACTAAAAATGCTAGAAAAGGAACAAGTTAAAACCTCCTATTCAAACACTAAACTTGAAATTTTAAAAATAAGAGGAGAGATCAATAAAATGGAAAGTAAAAAAAAAAAACTATTGAATTAATTAATAAAACTAAGAGTTGGTTCTGTGAAAAAAAAAAAACAAAATAGACAAACTCTTAGTGAATCTGATTTAAAAAAAAGGAAAGAAGAAAATCAAATTGTTGGTCTTAAAAATGAAGAGAGAATTCACCACTAATGAAGAGGAAATTAGAGCAATAATTAGGAGTTATTTTGCCCAACTTTATGCCAATAAATTTGATAAATGAAATGGAAGAATACCTTCAAAAATATAGCTTGCCCAGATTAACAGAGGAAGAATCAAATAGATGAAACAGTCCCATTTTAGAAAAAGAAATAGAATAAGCTATTAACAAACTCCCTAAGAAAAAATCCCCAGGACCAGATGGATTACATGTGAATTCTACGAAACATTTAAAGAACAATTAACTCTAATGCCATATAAAGTATTTGAAAAAATAGGGAGTGAAGGAGGCCTGCCAAATTTCTCTCATGACACAGACATGGTACTGATACCTAAACCAGGTAGATTGAAAACAGAAAGAAAATTATAGGCCAATCTCCCTAATGAATATTGATGCTAAAATCTTAAATAAAATATTAGCAAAAAAAATTACAGAAAATCATCCCCAGGATAATACACTATGACCAAATTAGGTTTTATACCAGGAATGCAGGGTTGGGTCAATATTAGGAAAGCTATTAGCATAATTGACTATATCAATAACCAAATTAACAAAAACCATATGGTCATCTCAATAGAGGCAGAAAAAGCATTTGATAAAACCCAATATCCATTCCTAATAAAAACACTTGACAGGAGAGGAATGAATGGACTTTTCCTTAAAATAGTCAGGAGCATATATTTAAAACAGTCAGTAAGCATCATATGCAATGGGGAAAAACTGGAACCTTTCCCAGTAAAATCAGCAGTGAAACAAGGTTGCCAACTATCACCATTATTATTCAATATTGTATTAGAAATGCTAGCCTTGGCAATAAGAGTCAAGAAAGAAATTAAAGGAATTAGAGTAGGTAATGAGGAAACCAAACTATCACTCTTTGCAGATGATATGATGGTATACTTAGAGAACCCCAGAAATTCTACTAAAAAGCTATTAGAAATAATTCATAACTTTAGCAAAGTGACAGGATACAAAATAAATCTACATAAATCCTCAGCATTGTTATACATCACCAACAAAATCCAAAAGCAAGAGATACAAAGAGAAATTTCATTCAAAATAACCATCGATAGCATAAAATATTTGGGAATCTATCTATCAAAGGAAAGCCAGGAATTATATGAGCAAAATTACAAAACATTTTCCACACAAATAAAGTCAGATTTAAATACTTGGAAAAATATTAAGTGCTCTTGCATAGGTTGAGTGAATATAATAAAGATGACAATACTTCCTAAACTAATCTATTTATTTAGTGCTATACCAATCAGACCCCCAAGAAATTATTTTAATAATCTAGAAAAAATAACAACAAAATTCACCTGGAAGAAAAAAAGGTCAAGAATCTCAAGGGAATTAATGAAAAAAAAATCAAATGAAGGTGGCCTAGCTATACCTGATCTAAAACTATATTATAAAGCAGCAGCCACCAAAATCATTTGGTACTGGCTAAGAAATAGATTAGTTGATCCGTGGCATAGGGTAGGTTCACAAGACAAAATAGACAATAACTATAGCAATCCAGTGTTTGACAAACCCAAAGACCAACTTTTGGGATAAGAATTTATTATTTGACAAAAACTGATGGGAAAACTGGAAATTAGTATGACAGAAATTAGGCATGGACTTACACTTAACATCGTACACCAAGATAAGATCAAAATGGGTCCATGATTTAGGCATAATGAATGAGATTATAAATAAATTAGAGGAACATAGGATAGTTCACCTCTCAGACTTTTGGAAGAGGAAGGAATTTGCCACCAAAGATGAACTAGAGCTCATTATTGATCATAAAACAGAAAATTTTGATTATATGAAATTAAAAAGTCTTTGTACAAACAAAACTAATGCAAACAAGATTAGAAGGGAAGCAACAAACTGGGAAAAAATTTTCACAGTTAAAAATTCTGATAAAGGCCTCATTTCCAAAATATATAGAGAATTGACTTTAATTTATAAGAAATTAAGCCATTCTCCCATTGATAAATGATCCAAGGATATGAACAGACAATTTTCAGATGATGAAATTGAAACTATTTCCATTCATATGAAAGTGTGTTCCAAATCACTATTGATCAGAGAAGTGCAAATTAAGACAACTCTGAGATATCACTACACATCTATTAGATTGCCTAAGATGACAGGAAAAAAACAATGATTAATGTTGGAGGGGATGAGGGAAAACTGGGACACTGATGCATTGTTGGTGGACTTGTGAACAAATCCAACCATTCTCGATAGCAATCTGGAATTATGCCCAAAAAGTTATAAAACTGTGTATACCCTTTGATACAGCAGTGCTGTTATTGGGCTTATATTCCAAAGAGATACTATAGAAGGGAAAAGGATCTGTATGCACCAAAATGTTTGTGGCAGTCCTGTTTGTAGTGGCTAGAAACTGGAAAATGAATGGATGCCCATCAATTGGAGATTGGCTGGTAAATTCTGATATATGAATGTTATGGAATATTATTGTTCTGTTAGAAATGACAAGAAGGATGATTTCAGAGAGTGCTGGAGAGACTTAAATAAACTAATGCTGAGTGAAATGAGCAGGACCAGGAGATCGTTATATACTCCAACAACTATATTGTATGAGGATGTATTCTGATGGAAGTGGATTTCTTCAACAAAGAAAAGATCTAACTCAGTTTCAATTGATCAGTGATGGACAGAAGCAGCTACACCCAAAGAAAGGACACTGGGAAATGAATGTAAACTGTTTGTATTTTTGTTTTTCTTTCCAGGTTATTTTTACCTTCTGAATCCAACTCTTCCTGTTCAACAAGAGAACTGTTTGGTTCTGCACACATATATTGTATTTATGAAGTACTGTGACATATTTAACATGTACAGGACTGCTTGCCATCTGGGGGAGGGGGTGGAGGGAGGGAGGGGAAAAGTCGGAACAATAGTGAGTGCAAGGGATAATGTTGTAAAAAATTACCCCAGCATGGGTTCTATCAATAAAAAGTTATAATTAATAAAAAAAGAAACTTATTATGAAGTATTTTAAAAACCAAAGGAGCTCATGTTATATAATGATGATCAGAGTAAATATTGCCCAAATTAGATAGCATTTTGTGATAAAATGCATATTGTTTACAATATAATATATAGTTAGGTAGCATATATAAATAGTATATTGGTGTCTGACTTAGGAAATATGGAAATAGACAATGATTTGGGTCCAAAATTGAATTTGAGAAACATTGCATTCAGGAAATTCCACAGCATTTAAATGATCTTGAATGGCTTATTGTTCCATGGATCTATCATTTTTAATATAAATATTAATTTAGCTGGTGATATCTTAGATATGAGAATAAAAGAACACAATTCTCTGCTATGATCAACATTGTAAGTAACCCAAAAGGTCAAGAAAAGATGGAAAATGGTGGATTGGCATAAGTAGGCATAAGATAGATTCAACATAGAGTCAATACTGATGTAGGAAATGCTGAGAAATCTTAGGATTTAGGAGGAGAAGGTAGTTTGAAATCATCTAGTACAATTCTAACATTTAAAAATGAATAAAATGTATCTCAGAGAGATTTAATTCATTGACTAAGATATTAAACTTGTCCTTTTCCTCAAAATTTAGTATTCTTTGCCATCTAAAATCATCAAATTCAAATATGAACAAAAGAATCATGAATGAATGATTGAATAAATGAATGGGAAAATTAAAATTTCTATTAAGTTCTTACTATTTGCCAGCTACCTTACTTAGCTAAACACTAACATGTTATAATTCCTGTTTATAAGAAGCTTACATGCTAATATGGGGAAACAATAGTTAGATTAGATTAGTGATCAGGGAAAGTTATTTCCCTGTTATGTTGGATCAGGGAATCCATGAGAGTATTGAAAGGATCCATTGAATAAATAAGTTGATAGAATCAATTATTGTATTGAATTGAATATAGTACTTTTGTAAAGATTTGAAAAATGACATGGGGAGAATGATATCTGTAAAGCATGTATGGAGGCCTGGAGCCAGGATAGATGTATTGAGGCAAGATTGACAACACAGATTCCTGCTGGGTGATGGAGGTCTGGTGGGGAGACTGTGTACCACGATAGCAATAGCATTAGTGTCAGGATGACATGGAGGAAAATATCTGTGAAGCACAATATTGATTATGATTGGTAGAAAATGAAAGTCATGTAATAAGAATGAAGTATTTGCAGGCTGAAAGCCATTGTGCTACTCTGTTGTACACGTGTCTATGGGTTATCTACATTTTTTATGAAAGATTTATGGAAATAGGCAGAAATTGTTCTCTAGGGGAAGTTGTGGTTATATTACAATCTGCATTGATAAAACAATTATTCATAGTGTTGAGTTTAGGGATTCAATAGTGCATAACACTTTGAGGCTTAAGAAACAATTTGCTTATATGATACAGTAATTAATATTTCACAGGACCATGAATTCAGTGATGGCAGAGATTTTAGTTTATTTAACCAACTCATTTGACAATTCAGGAAATTAAAGGCCAAAAACTTTAACTGACTTATCTGAGGTCACAGGAACTAACTTTTTGGGGAACTTCTACTTTATTTAATGAGTCCACTTTTACTAATAATAAATTAGGCAAGATTGTGCCATTTATGATACTTGTTTTGTACATTTGAGATGTACAGTCTGTTTATATTAAAATCAACAATATTCTTAAAAGTGCCCTCTGCACTACATATTCATGGCACATTTTTAGCTTGTGCTTCGTGGGGATCTTCCCACACAACTCCAGCTGTCAAAAAACAAGCATTTCATCCTGTGTGGGAGTGTTGTCTGACAGCTTAATGGATAAATGACATATTTAAACAATTTTACTATATTAAAGAGGTTTGTCTAAAGTGTTTTGGGGTAACTTTGTTCCCTATAGAAAATGACATATTTTAGATACTCAAAACTGATGTTACTCATTTAACATGTCATCTCCAGTTTCTGAAACTATACCACTCAAAATTCCTAGTGCTTCAACTAGATATAGCTCTTTTCATTTTTTGCCTATCAATTCTGATTTTATAGCAGTTAAGCAATTTTTTAAAAAAAGTACTTGTCACTAATTCATATATTATTTAAAGTGAGTAGTTATTTCAATTGGGTAAAATCCTAGAAGTACATTAACCTAGCTAAGGACAGCCTAGTTAATCACTAAGTAGCTGGTTAGGAGGTGGTGAAAATCTTTTGTCATGGGAATCCAGGAGATAAAGAGAAACAAAACAGTATTGAGTAGCTATGTAAGGCTTCTATTGTGACAATGGTAACACAGAAGAAACTTAGCATAGTTTCTAAGAATCACGTTGAATTACCAAAAACTTAAATTGTGAAAAATTATTGTTGTCCCAATTGGCAGATCTTTATTCAATAATCACATTGTTATACTATTGGATTGATTATTTGCTAATGTGTATATTCTTTCTACAGGGGAGAGATGATGAGTGAGGCCATTGAAAAATGAAATAGTGAGAGGTCTGTGCAAGGGGAGCAAAGCCAAGATGGCCAAGAATAGGCAGTGATTCATTTGTGATCTCTCCCCAAACCCTGCAAACACCTTTAAATAATTCTCAAAAATACCTAGAGTAGTAGAAGCTACAAAAAAGATGGGGTGAATTAATTGTTCAGGCAAAAAAAAAACAACTTAAAAGGTCAGTAATAAATATCTGTTACACATGAGTGAAAATGGAGCGCAGTCAATTGCAGGCCATGTCAGCACAGACCAAGCCCCAACAAATCAGGAGCAGGCCTTAAGAGCCACTGAATTAGCAAAAATAGCTGCTGCTTCTGGAGCCCAAAGCCCACAGAGAGCAAAAGGGTCAGAATGGATTATAGGAGTCTTTTTGCTAGCACTGAGGCAAGACTCTGTTTCTCTGCTTATACTAGGAACTGGATCACAGTCTTAGGTATCAATTCCAGGGTGAGGAGGAGCATTAGCACACCAGATCTTGTAGCCATAGTGGTTGCTGAACAGAAAAGAGAGATTGTGGCTGCTCAAAGTGGAACACAATCCAGGAGAGTAGTATACACACTTCTCCTTAGGTCATGTCTCCTTGGAAGAACTGAAAGTTTACAGGTCCCTAGAATTATGTCTGAAAAAAATTACAGAAAACACCTGAAGCTTGGGACAATTTAACAAAGTTAAGTTAACTTAACAAAGAGTTAAAGTAAAAAAAAAAAAAATAGGCTCAGAAAATGAAAGAGAAAAGCAATAGAAAAAAATTTGACCATAGAAAGTTACGATGGTGACAAGGAAGACCAAAACACATACCCTAAAGAAGATAACAAAATCAAGGCTCCTATATCCAAGAAGAATAAGAATTGGTCTTAGGTCATAGAAGTGTTCAAAATAGATTTTAAAAATCAAATAAGAAAGGTAGAGGGAACATTTGGAAGAGCAATGAGGGTAATGCAAGAAAATCATGGAGGGAAAATTCAACAGTTTTGTAAAAGAGACATATACATACATACAAATGATGAAGAAAAGAACACCTTAAAGCAGAGTAGCACATATGTTAAAATAAGGCACAAAAACCAATAGGGATAAAAATACCTCAAAAAGCAGACTTGGTAAAATGAAAATAAGCACAAAAATTCATTGAAGAAAAAAAAAAAACTTAATAAAAAGTATAATTGACCAAGCAGGAAAAGAGGTGTAAAATCTCACTGGAGAAAGAAATTCTTTAAAAATTAATATTGGCAAATGAAAGTTATTGACTTAATGCAAAATGTTTAAACCGATCCAGAAAATAGACTCAGGAGAGAGAGTTTAAAAATTTTTGGATTACCTGAAAGCCATGATCAAAGAAAGAACCGAGATATATCTTTCAAAAAATTATACAGGAAAACTACCAATGGTCATGATATTCTAGAGGCAGAGGGGAAAGTAGAAATTGAAAGAATCTACTAATCACCTTTTGAAAGAGATTTCAAAACAAAATCTGGCAGGAAAAATTAAATTAAATTCCGGTCATTTTGGGTGAAAGAGAAAATATTGCAAGTAGTCCAAAAGTAACAATTTAAGTATCATGGAGCCACAGTCAGAATAACTCAAGATTTAGCAGCTTCTATATTAAAGAATAAGAGGACTGGGAATATGATGTTCCAGAGGACAAGGGGGCTAGAAATATAACATATGAAGAAAAACAGTGTGATTTTATAGGAGAAAAATCAAAAGGCAATAAAATGAGAACTTTCACGTATTCTTGATGAAAGGACCAGAGCTAAACAGAAAATTTGAATTTCAAAATACAAGACAGAATAGAAACTTAAAAAGATAAACAGAAAAGAAATCATAAGGGACATAATAAGGATTAACTGATTACATTCCTACAGAGAAAAATTACACTTAGAACTTGAAAGAACTTTCTCATTATTAGGGCAATCAGAAGGAGTATACATAGAGAAGTGTGAATGAAATACGAAGGGATAATAACTTAAAATGAAATTAAGGGATGAGAGAAAAATGTGTTAGAGGAGAAAAGAAGAGGTAGAATGGGAAAATTATTTCACATAAAAGAGGTAAGTAAAAGCTTTTTTTATAATGAAAGAGAAGTGGAGGAAAGTAAGAAGTGACTAAGTTTTATGCTCACTAGCATTGGCTCAAAGAAGGAATAACATCCACATTCAATGGGGTATAGAAAATTATTTTACTCTAGAGTAAATTACAAGGGGAGGGAAATAAGAAAGGGGTAGGTCATTGAAGGGAGAGCAGATTGGGGGAGGAGGTAATCAGAAGTGCAATATTTGAAGAGAGATGTAGTGAAAGGAAAGAGAACAGAATAAAAGGGGAAAACTAGGATGGAGGAAAATAGATATAGAAAGTGTGGAAAATTTTTTGAAAGAAGTTTCTCTGATAAAGATCTTTTTTCTCAAAAATATAGAGAACTGAGTTAAATTATAAAAATAAGAGCCATTTCCCAATTGATAAATGCTCAAAAACTATAAACAGGTTTAAGATGAAATAATCAAAACTATTAATAGTCACATAAAAATGCTCTAACTCACTTTAAAATTTTTAATAATAGCATTTTATTTTCAAAATATATACAAAGGTATTTTTCAACATTTGCTCTTGAAAAACATTATGTTTCAAATTTCCCCCTTCCTTTCTCCCCAACCCTCTTCCTAAACAGCAATCCAAAATAGGTTAAGCATGTGGAATTCTTCTAAACAGATTTCTACATTTATCATGCTGCACAAGAAAAATAAGAAAAAAAAAAGAGAAAAAAATGAGAAAGAAAAACGCAAGCAAGCAAACAACAACAAAAAAGGCAAAAATACCATGTTGGGATCCACATTCAGTCCCCATAATCCCTCTCTGGATGTAGAGGTCTCCCTCAATCAAAAGTGTATTGCAATTGACCTGAATCATGTCATTGTTGAAAAGAGTCAAGTCCATCACAGTTGATTCTCCTATACTTTTGTTGTTATTGTGTACAATGTTCTCATGGTTCTACTCACATTACTTAGCATCAGTTCATGTAAAACTCTTTAGGCTTTTCTGAAATCATTCTTCTGATCATTTTTTGTAGAACAATAATATGCCATCATATTCATATACCAGAATGTATTCAGCCATTCCCCAACTAATGGTCACTCAGTTTCCAGTTCCTTGTTAACTACAAAAAAGGCTGCCACAAACATTTTTGCACTTCTGGGTCCCTTTTCCTTTGTTATGATCTCTTTGGGATACAGAATTACTAAAGACACTGCTGACTGAAAGGGTACGCACAGTTTGTTAGCCTTTTAGACATAGTTCCAAATTGACCTTCAGAATGGTTGAATTAGTTCCCACCTCCAATAATAATGTATTAGTATCCTAGTTTTCCCACATCCCCTTCAATATTTATCAATATATTTTTCTGTTAGCCAGTCTGGTGTGCAGTAGTAACTCAAAGTCTAACTCATTTTTGTTTGGATAAATTAAAATTAAAACAATTCTGAAGTACCCCATCCATATTAATTTGGTTATAAGAATAGAAAAGAAAAATGACAGATATTGGAGGGGTAATGGGAAAAATTAGACTTTAATGCATTGTTGATGGAGTTGTGAACTGGTTCAACCTTTCTGTAGAATAATTTGGAACTATGCTTAAAAAATGCTATAAAATCATTTATTCCCTTTGACTTAGAAGTACTACTATTAGGTCTATATACAAAAAAACTATAAAAACCAAAGAGGAAAAGCATCTATATGCACAAATATAGTTGTGACTCCTCTTTTCTGATGGGAAGAAATTGGAAATTGAGGGGGTATTCATCAATTGAGGAATGGCTAAACAAATTGTGGTTTGTGATTATGATTCAATAGTATTGTGCTACAAGAAATGATGATTAGGATTCTCCCACACAAAACCTGGAATGATGTCCAGTATAGTGGACAAAAATATGGGAAAGATGAGCTGATGCAAATTCATTACAAAGTAATAGAAATATTGTAAAATAGTCACCTATGAATGACATAACTATTGTCTGCAATACAATGATTCATGAAAACTCTGAAGGACTTATGATGAAAAATGTTATCCATGCCTAGAGAAAGAACTAATGGTGTTTGAATAAAAATTGAAGCATATTTTTTAAAACTTTATTTTTTCCATAAGATTATTTATATGGAATGGTTTTGCATGACTACACATGTATAAATTGTTTGCCTTCTTTAAAATGAGGGTGAGGAGCAAGGAAGGGCGAAAATTTGAAACTCAAAATTTTGAAACTGAAGATTTGATACTGTTTTTGTATATAACTGGGAAAATAAAAATACTAAAACATTTTTAAAATTAAAAAGTGACTACTAGGTTTTTTTTTTTTTTTTGCTTTTTTTCCCCCTGTAAAGTACCACAAGAAATAATGAAAATATTGGTTTTATTATTTCTAAATTCAACCAAAAATATAGTTTATTGAGAAATGTCATCATCTTGATTCATAGTACACATGATGAGCATAGGCAAACAAAGATCATAATGAGAATAATTACATTTTATATGCCACCATCTGTTCCAAGGATGAGTAGGTAGAAAATTTCTGTGAAGAATTCATTAGGAACCTTCCAAATCAAAGTAACACATATTTTCATACTCAAGGATATCACTTTGTAGTAGAGCAAGTGAGAGAAGTATTTTGTAGAAAAAATGGTTAATTATCTGTTAGAGTTCAAATGTTGGAGTTTGTTCTTCTCAAAGCACAGCCGGTTTAGAGGCTTGGAGCCCTTCGGATGTCTCCAAATCCAAAGGTTCTGTCCTTCAGCCTCTGCCTCTGCTTTCTTCTGCCTCCAACCAAGACAGAGATGGAAGGTCTCTCTTATCTCCTTCTGGGGAGCCCAGCCACCAACTTGCCGTGGAGAGAGGGCTTCTGGCGTAGCTCCACTGAAATCCGTCAAAGTGTTCTCTGCACCAGAGTCGTTCCTCTCGAGTCCAGCGCGATCAGCCAGCCAAGAGGAAAAAATGTATTCTGCCATAGATCCCTCATCGCTGGCTTTTTATCTGCCTCTTCTGAGAGAATGGGATTATGGGTTTTCTCCCATAGTGCTCTCTGGCCCAATGAGCTTTAAGGGAGGTGTAGAAAGTGTACTTTGTGAAGCTAGCATACTTGTGGACTCCAGTGAGTAAAGGTGTGAACACAAGCCTTGTCTTAATTAGTTCTACTTAGTACCTTGTTTCAGGTTCTGGCCAAAACAACTTCTTGTAAGATTAGATCAACTCTAATTACTTAGCAGTTAGTAAGGATTCCAACAATTATCAATAAAATAATCGAGGACAAAGGCTTGTTGACTAGACAGATGATTCAAAACTATTCATCTTGAGCATTTAAAATGTAAAATTTGCTGAGCATAATAATTATTGAAAAGTATTTTTAATGGAATCCATTATATTTTCAGATAGTAAATAATTTTTTTTCTTCTGTAATTTCAACCAAGTCTAACTCTTAATAAGGGCATTTTTTGATGAACATACTGGAATGGTTTACCATTTCCTTCTCTAGTTCATTTTACAAATGAGGAAACTGAAGCTAATAGAATTGTGACTTTCCTAGGTCAAACAACTAGTATATATTTGAGTCCAGATTTGAACAAAGGTTTCTGACTCTAGGTCTGATGCCTGATGCACTATGCCACATAGCTGGGCAAGATAACTATTTACTAGCATGGTAATTATTTCCAAATCATCTTCCTGCATACAATTAATCACTTAGTCATAGTTTTCATGAAAAACTACATCAACTTAAGAAAAAAAATAACATTTTAAAAAGTTATTAAACTATCAAAATTAGATCAAAACTAATCTAGCAAAATAAAATATCTTTACAGAAAAATGTATAAACAAATAGACATGAAGGGGCATATAGTTGGGTGCAGTTAATAGAGCACCAGCTTTGAAGTCAGGAGGGCCTACGTTTAAATCTGGCCTCAAATACTTAACCCTTTCTAATTGTGTGACCGTGGGCAAGTCACTTAACCCAATTGCCTCAGCAAAAAAGAAAGAAAGAAATAGACATGAAATGAAATTTTCACTATTTTCATTTAATGATTCTAAACCACAATAATGAGGCTAAAATAGTTTAGAAAATTCTTCAGTTAGTAAAAGCTTAACTCTTTGCCAAGAGACAACCTATCTCCAATTCAGGGTGGCAATAACATAGAATATAAAGTTATTTTCAAAAAAATTACAGAATGAAACTGAAGAACATTATATGATATATTGGTCCCAAAAGAATTACAAAAAATAATGCATAATAAAGAAAAAGTACATGGAAAACTTTATGGGACCCCTCATCAAACCAGATCTTTCTGAGAACATTTAAGGAAAAAGTTGAAAGATGGGTAAGTTGAAAACTTGAACAAGAAAATATAAAGCTTTTGATAACAAAATATTCAGTATTATCCCACTTTTGAATGTAGAACTTTGAGACTAAAATCATAATATAAGAAGTAAAAATGGTGCTAAATTGACTAAAAATTAGAAGCATACTGAAAGAAGTGAAGGTAGTCATTCAATAAACTAGTTTTTATTAGGTACCAGATACCATAAGACATACCAGATAGTGACAAAATTATATGGACATTTAAAAATGGATTTTTCAATTTATTTGAAATGGGGAAGCTACTGAACAATTGGGAAAATTCTAGCTTTTATTATTAAAAAAAATTAGTGAATATTAATTATTATAACAAATGTTCCTTGGTTCTTATTTCTATCAAATATTTAAGAAATAAGCCTATAAAATGTGTTGAAGCTATCCTCATAGAAAGAAATGAAAAAGCAGGCAGACATCAAGAAGCAATATTCTATAGCAAACCACCTGCTTTGGATTCAGTCTAGCAAAATACAAATAAAAGACTTTTCTTCAAACAAGTTTTCTTCCACAGAAATATAAAGATCAGTTACCTCTTTTGGTGATAGATGCCCCAATGGACATAAATTTTATTAGTTATCAAGAAGACCCAAATAAAGTAAATTAATTTCACCAAAATTTTCCCATTGCCTTGATTGTCTTAATCCATCATATTCATCATTTTTATAAAGCAGTATGTCAGTAAATTGTCATTCTGAAATTTGTTCAAACATTTTCTAATTAATGAGAAATCACTTTGTTTTAGGTATATTTAGGTGGTAGTTTTAGGTGTTTTTGTTGTTGTTGTTGTTGTTGAGTTTTTTTTTTTGCCAATATAAATGTTACTACAAATTTGTTTGTAGTATAATTATTTTCTGTTCAAATGCATATTTAATATGAAACATGTTTAAGTAATTTATTTAAAGGATAAAAGGAAGCACCCTACTTATAGATTTTCATAACAATGCTTGCATTTTCATATCAAAGTATGAAATATGTGATTCTGGTGTAATTTGGATTGCTTGGCATATAACCTTTCTTTCTAATAGCCTTCCACATGGAGTAAGGGAGTTATTAACAATTTCAAAATCTTCTAAGACAAGACACATTATTGCTAAATCTTGTACAACAGTCAATAACCACAAAAGTGAAGAATTATCAAAATATTCCCAAATCAAGTTTCTGTTGTTTATTTATCTTAAACAATATAATGACCAATAATTCAAAATGGTATACAATAATTATAACAATTTAATAAGAATGCTAACTGAATGAAAGGATTCTGCTTTTTACCTAGAGCTTTACTTTTCCCTTCTAGTCCTGCTCCAGAATCCCATCATGGTTTAGAATAGCTCTTTATGATTACATTTTTTTAACAGCTGAATTCATGTTCTCATTTTTAAGTTTAGAAACAATATTTGTTGTTCAAGAGGACAGAGTTGTTTGGTTAATACTTTTTTATGTGGAAGCCTTGAAATTTTGAGGTATTTACATTTGAAGTATAATTATGATTACAGGGAGAAAACCTTTATTAATTATTATATTAGTTGTTAAGATATGCTATTATATGCTAGGTATAATGCCTTGTACTTTACAAGATATAAGATTCAGAAATCATTTTTGAAATGACTAATTAAAATTGATTTGTTGAAAATAACCAGTGAGTTCATAATCTCCAAATCTAATGGCTGCTTCTTGGCTCTCACTTTTTTATCTATTCATATCATATGACATTGCTACACATGTCTTCATAAATATTTCCTTTTTTGTCTCACAATATACGTAACAACATTAACAAGAGTCTACATAGACTAGATAGTTTATGTTTACAATTTTGAGCAATCCTTTTGCTTTATTTACTAACTGTTCATTTTTTGCTGCAGTGCTAAATATTGAATTATTCTATGTTTCAGTCTTCTATTATTGACTCATTTGTTTATATTTCCTTTATAGAAAACTTAGAGAACTTTAGATCCTCAGTTACCACCAAAACAGAGATAATTATCCCATTGTTTGATATTCATTCTCCTTTGATACCTTGTTGCCACCCTCAACCTCAACATATTTGAAACTCAGAATTTCTTAAAGGAAAAATATTTATGATATAGAATAAAAGGATAAAATTTCATAGTACATTCAATTCAATTAAGCAGCCATATACTATATTTTCTATAATATGAGAAAATACATAGAAAAACAACATGAAAAATAACCCCTATCTTGAAGGAGTTTACATTATAATAGAGATGTAGAAGAGAAAAAACAATATATACACAGCTAAGTAAATATATTATTAGTTAAGAATAGACAAAGCACTAAAAAGTAAGGAAATTAGGGATTTCAGTGAGTAAAGAAATCAGAAAGATAAGTAGAATCTTAGTTGAATTTTGAAGTAAGCAAAGGATTTTCAATGGTTGTGGTGGTGTTGATAAGATAATGCTTTTGAGGCAAATAAGATAATTTATACAAGACACAAAGGCAGGAGACAGAATGTTAAGGTTAGGTAACAGAAAGTTGGCTATTTTAGCTGGATTAAGAATAAATAAGGCTACATAACTTAAGAAAAAGAAAGCAGATTGAAGCTAGATTATACAAAATCTAAGTGTCAAGTTGAGGAATTTGAAATTTATAGAAGAAAGAGGACCAGTGAAAGTTTTTGAGAATGGGGATTGATGATGGACCAGAGCCAAGATAGCAAAGCATAGTCTTTATCTGAGCTCTTCTTGGTAAATAACAGATCAACACCAGATCAAACTTCTGAACTGATTTTGGAGTGACAGTTATCTAGAGTGTAACAAATTTCCAGCAGAAAGTATTTTAGAAGAACTTCAGAAAAGTTCTGGTTCAAGCAGACTTGGAGGGCAAAAGAGAATGGAGAAATGTGGGGGATGGAGAGGCAGCCAATCAGAGAGTTAGTGCAGTGACACAGAATGGTGTGGTATACATATACTGGGGAATCTATCAGGAGTTTCTTAGCCAAAAGACAGCATTGTTGACTACTCTCCTGCTTTAGAAACCAGTAGATCAGTAGATTAGCTATAAGCTATTCGATGCAAACACAAAGGCAAATAATGAGGCTTTGAAACCCAGAATTACATGATACGTGGCCCTACCCCCTCAAAAAAGGAAGGAAGTCAGTAACTGCAGCCCATAGCAGTGAAAAGCCATTGTTGCCTATAGTGGAAGCTTGGGATAATCTCCCTTTTGCCCTAAGAGAAGACTTCAACCTTTCAAAATAAGCAAAAAGCAAAAAAGAGCACTGACCATAGATAGCTTTTGTTGAGAAAGAGAAAAACAGACCTCAAACTCTGAAGATACTAAAAGCAAAACAGCACCAGATAAAGCCCTAAAGAGTGATATGAGTTGATACCTATTTCACAATGCTCTCTTGAAGCAATTCAAAAAGGATCCTAAAAGAGAGTTAGAAAAAAAATGGGGAAGGGAAATGAGAATGTTGCAGGAGAGTTTGGAAAAGGAAACACAGAAATTATCTGAAGAAAATTTTTACAAAATATATTTGACAAAATGGAAAAAAAATAAGTCCTTACAAAATAGACTTAAAAATAGAAATCAATTCATTGAAAAATAGAATTTGTGAAATTGAAAAAAATTCCAATGAACAAGAATAACCATTTAAAAATCCAATTGGCCAAATGCAAAAAGAGCTATAAAAACTAATTGAAGAAAATAATTCACTTAAAATTAGAATTGAACAAATGGAAGTAAATGACTTAATGAGACATGAAGAATCAGTTAAACAAAATCAAAATTTAAAAAAGAAGAAAATATAAAATACCTGTTTGAAAAACAACTGACCTAGACAAATATCTAGAGTTTCTAAGATTTCTGTTTAAGAATAATTGAACTTTCTGAAACTATGAGGAAAAAATAGCCTAGATATAATCTTTCAGGAAATCATAAAGGAAAACTACTCTGGTGTCCTAGAAACAGAAGGTAAAATAGCCATTGAAAGAATTCACCAATAGCCTCATAAAGGAGTCCACAAAATGAAAACTCCAAGGAATATGACAGCTGAATTTCAGAAGTATCAGATCAAGGAGAAAATTTTGCAAGCAGAGAGAAAGAAACAATTCATATATTGAGGAGCCACAATCAGGATTACCCAGGACCTAGGAGTTTCCACTTTAAAGAATCAAAGGGCCTGAAATTTGATATATCCAAAATTCAGAGGACCTTGTATTGCAGCCAAGACCCTTAAGCATTATTTTCAGGGAAAAACATGAATATGCAGTGAAACAGGGGAATTTCATTTATTCATGATGAAAAGACTTGAGCTCAACAGAAAATTTGATTTTCAAATACAGAATCAAGAAAAGCATAAAAAGTAAAAAAAGATAAAGGAAAAAATATTTTTTTAAAGTTAAAAGGTTACATCCCTATATGCAAAGATCATATGTTTAACTCTAGAGAATTGTATCTCTTATGGATATACCTAGAAGGTGAATGTATAATTTGATTATATTGTGATAATATTAAAAAAATAGAAACTAGAGGAAGACAGGGGATTGTACTGGAAGAAGAGGAAAATTGAGGTAAAATGGGGTAAATTACATCTCATGAAGAGGCAAACAAGACCTATTGCAATTGAGGTAAAGAAGGGAAGAGAATGAGCATTCTGTGAATCTTATTCCCATTAGATTTAGTTTAAAGAGAATATAGCAAACATATTTAGCCTCACAGAGAAATTTGTTTCACCTTATAGAGAAGTAGGAGGAGAAAAGTGACAGTGACATGAAAGGGGGAGGCTAATAGAAGAGAGAACAAAAGAAGAGGGGAAAGGTATAAGAATGAGGGAGGATCTGTAAAAGGGGAGGCCTATTTGAGGGAGGTGATGGTCAGAAGCAAAATACTGAGGAGAGGGAAAGAGGGAAAGGAAAGATAAAAATATAAATAAGAGAAAATAAGATAGAGGGAAATACAGAGATAGTCATTTTTACTATGAATGTAAATGGGATGAACTCTCCCATAACATGGAAGCAGATACCAAACTGGATTAAAAGCCAGACTCCTGCAATATATTTATTGCAGAATGATACATATGGGGTAAAGGTAAAAGACAGAAGCAGAATCTATTATGCTTCAGCTGAAGTTAAAAAACAAAACAAAACAAAACAGGGTTAGCAATCCTGATTTCAGATCAAACAAAAACAAAAATAAATCTAATGAAAATAGAAAAGAAAGGAAATGACATCTTACTTAAGGTTACCATAGATAATGAAGTAATATCAACACTAAAGATGTAGCCACCAAGGGGTATAACATCCAAATTCCTAGAGGAGAATTTAAAAGAGCTTCAAGAAGAATTAGACAACAGAACTTTACTACTGAGTGATCTCAACTTTGTTCTCACAGAACTAGATAAATCAAACTACAAAATAAATAAGAAAGATGTTAAGAAGGCAAATTGATTTTTAGAAAACTTAGGTATGATAGATTTTTGATGAAAATTGAATAGAGACACAAAAGAGCATACTCTTTATTCAGCAGTACATAGAACATACACAAAAAAATAACCATGAATTAGGACATAAAATGTTCAAAATCAGATACAGAAAGGGAGAAATATTAAATGCATCTTTTTCAAATCATGATGCATTAAACATTATATCCAACAAAAGGTCAGGCAAAATAAACCCAATTCTGACTCTAAAGAATGAGTGAGTTGTAATGGACTGAGGCTTGAGTTGATGCACTGAGGTCCCAAGCACATGAGGCTAAATAGTAATTGGACCATACTCTATTAATATATAAGCTTGGAGAAAGAAGGGCCCCCACCCACTCTTTGTGCAAGTCCTGATGTGTTGTATAGGAAATGACAATTTTGGTAGGTGGAGGCAGGGGAATGGAAAAGGAAGGGGAAGGAGAGACTGTCTGCTTTTGCCACTGCGAAAACCTTTCTGTTTACGTAGGGGAGGAGATGGCTCAGTGGGTAGAACACCAGCCCTGAAGTCAGGAGGACCTGAGTTCAAATCCAGTCTCAGACACTTAACAATTCCTGGTTGTGTGATCATGGGCAAGTCACTTAACCCCAACTGCCTCAGCAAAAGCAAAAAGAAGAAGAGAAACAAACAGAAAGGTTGTCACAATGGCAAAACAGACAGTCTCTCCTTCCCCTTCCTTTTCCACTCCCCTGCCTCCACCCACCAAAATCGTCATTTCCTATACAACACATCAGGACTTGCACAAAGAGTGGGTGGGGGCCATTCTTTCTCCAAGCTTATATATTAATAGAGTATGGTCCAATTATTATTTAGCCTCATGTGCTTGGGACCTCAGTGCATCAACTCAAGCCTCAGCCTATTACAATGAGTGAAACAAAAAACCATCATAGACACAAATGATAATTTCATCAAAGAGAATGAAACATCATATCAAAATTTATTAGAGGTAATCAAAGCAGTACTCAAGAAAAGTTTTATATCTCTAGATTCTTTCTTGCATTAAATAGAGAAAGAGAAGATCAATGAATTGGGCAAGCAACTAAAAAAAAAAACTAGAAAAAGAACAAATTAAAAACTCCTAATAAGATACCAAATTTGAAATTCTGAAAATCAAAGGAGAGATTAATGAAGCTGAAAATAAAAACCAACAAACTATTGAACTAATAAATAAAACTTAGAGTTGGTTTTCTGGGGGGAAAAAACCCACCAAAATAGATTAACCTTTAGGTAATTCAGTTTAAAAAAGGAAATGAGAAAATCAAAGTGTTATTTTCAAAAATAAAAAGGCTAAGCTTTCCATCAATGAAGAAGAAATTAGAACAATAATTAAAAAGCTATTTTGCCCAACTGTATGCCAACAACGTTGATAATCTAAGTGAAATGGATGAATATTTACAAAACATATATATGTTGTCCAGATTAAAAGAGAACAAAATACATTATTTATTTAGTCCCATTTTAGAAAAAGAAATTTAACAAGCATTTAATCAATTCCCTAACAAAAAAAGTTTTCAGGGCAAGATGGATTCAGATGAGAAATCTACCAAACTCTTAAAGAACAATTAATTTTAACAGTATGAATAGTATTTGGAAAAATATGGAAAGAACCAGTCCAAACCAAATTCTTTTTATGACGTAGATATAGTGCTAATACCTAAACCAGCTAGAATCAAAACAGAGAAAGAAAATTATAGAGCAATTTCCCTAATGAATATTGTTGCAAAGATTTAAAAAAAAATATTAGCAAAGAGATTATAGCAAGTTATCCCAGGATAATACACCATGACCAAGTAAGAATTATACTAGGAATGAAGGGTTGGTTCAATTTTAGGAAAATTATTAGCATAATTGAGTATATCAATGACCAAAATAACAAAACTCATATGATTATTTCAGTAGATGCAAAAAAAGCATTTAAAAATATCCAATATTATTCCTATTAAAAACACTAGAGAGGATAGGAATAAATGGACTTTTCCTTAAAATGATCAGTAGCATTTATTTAAAACCATCAGCAAGCATCAGAAGTAATGGGGATAAAATAGAACCATTCCCTGTAAGATCAGGGGTGAAACAACTTTGCCCATTATCATCATTATTATTTAATGTTGCATTATAAATGTTAGCTTTGACTACAAGTGAAGAGAAAAGAAGAACTATAGTAAGTAATGAGTGCATCAAATTATTACTCTATGCAGATAATATTATGGTATATATTTTTTAAAATCCTAGAAAATCAACTAAAAACTCCTAGATACAATTCATTTAGCAAAGTTGCAGTACACAAAATAAATCTACATAAATCATCAGCATTTTTATGTGTTACCAACAAAGTCCAACAGCAAGAGATACAAAGAGTAATTTCATTTAAAATAACTGTAGACATTATCAAACATTTGAGAGTCTATTTGCCAAACAAAGTGAGGTACTATTTGAACACAATTACAAAAAAAGTTCCACACAAATAAAATCAGATCTAATCATTGGAAAGATATCAAGTGCTCATGGAAGGCTGAGCTCATATAATAAAAATGACAACACTACCTCAATTAATCTGTTTTTTTCAGTGCCATACCAATGAAACTCCCAAGAAATTATTTTACAGAACTAGAAAAAAGAACAAAGTTCATCTGGAAGAACAAAATGTCAAGGATTTCAAGGGAATTGATTATAAAAATTCAAATGAAGTTTGCCTAGTTCTACCAGACCTAAAACTATATTATAAAGTCTGATCATTAAAAAAATGATATTGGCTAAGAAATACAGTAGTTGATCAGTGAATAAGTTAGGTTCACAAAACACAATAGTTAATTATTATAATAATCAAGTATTTGATAAATCAAAAGACCCTAGCTTCTGAAAGGCTAAAATCTGCTGGGAAAATTGGAAGTTAGTATGGCAGAAAGTAGGCACTGACCCACATCCTAACCTTATATCAAGATAAGGTAGAAATGGGTTCAGAATTTAGCCATAAAGAGTGATATTATAATCAAATAATAAGAAGAAAGGATAATCTACCTCTCATATTTGTGGAGAAGGAAGGATTTTGTGACCAAAGAAAAACTGGAGTACATTATAGAATACAAAATGATTAATTTAGATTATATTAAGTTAAAAAACTTGTAAAAATAAAACTAATGCAGAAAAGATTAGAAGGGAAATAGTAAAGTGGGATTTTTTTTTTTTTTTTACAATCAAAGATTCTAATAAAGGCCTCCTTTATATAGAGGATTGACCCAAATTTATACAAATTCAAGCATTTCTCTAATTGATAAATGGTCAAAATATATGAACAGGTAATTTCAGATGAAGAAATTGAAACCATTTTTAGTCACATGAAAAGGTGCTCTGAATCACTATTGATCAGAGAAATTCAAATTAGACAACTCTGTGGTATCACTACATAGATTGTCTAAAATGACAGGAAAAGATTATGTCCATTGCTGGAGGGGATATGGGAAAACTAGGACACTAATACATTGTTGGTGCAGTTGTGAAAAGATTCAACCATTCTGGAGAGCAATTTAGAACGATGCCCTAATAAACTATCAAATTGTCCAGGCCATTTAATCTAGCAGTATCTCTACTGTGCTAGTAACCCAAAGAGATCATAAAGGAAAGAAAGGGAACCACATGTGCAAAAATGTTTGTGACAAACCTTTTTTGTAGTGGCAAGGAACTGGAAAGTGAGTAGATTCCCATCAGTTGGAGAATGGCTGAAAAAGTTATGGTATATGAACTTTAAGATATATTATTTTTTTCAGCATGAAATCATCAGTAGGATGATTTTAGAGAGGCGTAGAGATACTTACATGAACTGATGTTAAGTAAAGTGAGTAGAACCAGGACATCATTGTATATGGCAACCTGACTATTATATAATGTTCAAATATGATGGATATGCCTCTTTCCAACAATGGGATGATTCAAACCAAACCATGGTATTGTAATGAAGAGAGCTATTTGCACCCAGAGAGAGGAATGAGGGAACTGAGTGTGGATTACAACATAACATTTGCACTCTTTTGTTGTTCACTTGTATTTTGTTTTCTTTCTCATATTTTTTTCCTTTTTGATCTGATTTTTCTTGTGCAACATGATAATTGTGGAAATATATATATATATATATATATATATATATATATATATATATATATATATATATATATAAGAATTGCACTTATTTAACATACATTGGATTACTTGATATGTATGGGAGGGGGTGGGGTCAAGGGAGTAAAACATTTGAAATGCAATTTTTGCAAGGATGAATATTGAAAATTATCTGTGCATATATTTTAAAAGTAAAAAGCTTTAATAATTTTTAAAAAGGGCATGGGATTGTAGGTCAAACTATTAAGTATAACTTGTATAAACCTCAAATGATGGCTAAATTTGTGGTGGAAAGTAATTGAAGGGAGGCTGAATAGCATGCAAATAAATTTTAGATATTCAAATATAAGAATCTTGGGTTCAGAAAGAGGTCAAAACTTTAGAAGTTAAATTTAGTATCTGTCTTATGATTATATTTGTCATAGTTTTTTGATTCTTTATCAAGATCCATCTCTTGCCTCCAGGATCAAATATAAACTGCTTTAGGCATTAAATGTCTTTACATCCTAGGTCCCTCCTTTTTTATATTGTCTTTAAATATGCTGTTATATATACACTTTAGAAGGCAGTAAATTTGGCATACTTACTATTCTTCAGACATACTAAATCATGTCCTATATCTATGATTTTTGAACTGCACTTTTGCACATTCCTGAAATACACTGTTCTCTCACCATTATTTCCCAGCCTTCCTTGAAAATATGGATCAAATTATATCTTATTCAGAGAACTTTACTTAGGATCTTTCCCTCTAGGATTAGTTTTGATCTATTCTATAAATATCTCTTTAAAAATCATTATTATTTTGTCTGTCTCATTAGAATGTAAACTCTTTGAGGTCTGGGATTATTTTTTCCCTTTGTTTTTATCCTTTGTATTTAACACAACATTAAAGAAGTTCAGAAGCATTTTATGAATGCTTGTTGAATGAATGTTTAACTAAATGATTAAAATTCACCAAAGTTTAGAAGTTCAAATTGAGTGAGTTTTCTATTTCTTCTTTACTATAGAATATTGAAGTAAGTAAATAGTACAATGATAGAATATGGTGGCTGGAGTTAGGACAATTTGTATTCAAATAGGGCCCAGGCACTTATTAACTGGATACTGTCAGGCAAGTCAATTTATTTTAGCCCACATTAATTTCCTTAACTGTAAAATGTAGATAAGAATACTACTTGAGTCTAACTAGGAAGATCAAATGAGATAATATTTATTAAGTATTTTGTACAATGACTGGTATATAGTATTTTATAAACAGTTCTTTTCTTCTCTCTATCCTTGCCTTCTTCTTTTCCTTCCTTCATCCCTCCATCCTTATCTCTTTCCCTCTCTCCCTTCACTCTTTCTTTCCTCCCTTTTTCCTCCCTCCTTTCCTACTTTATTTCCTTTCTTCCTTCCTTCCTTTTTTCCTGTTTTCCTTCCTTTCTATTTTCCTTCTTTTCCTCTTTCCTTCCTTCCCTCTTTCCATCCTTTTTTCCTTCCTGCTTTTCCTCTTTTCTCTCCTCTTCCTGTATTCCTTCCTCCTCTCCTTCCTTTCTTCCCTTCATCCCTCCTCTCCTTCCTCTCTCATTCCTTCCTTCTCCTTTTCCTTTCTTCCCCCTTTCCTTCCTTGTAATGTGCAGACTAGCTCTCTGGAGGATCTTGGTACCAACCCCAGGCCTCAATATTAGAAGAGTCATAAAGAGGTGGGCCCCATGTGGATGATCAAGCATGGAGATCTTTTATTTCAAGTTCTTTCAGTCTTAAGTATCTGAGTGCACTTACATCACTATAGCATACTGTACACATGCTAATTATACTAGGCATGCACCAACTAAGAGATGCTGCACATGGGAGACCACATAAGCAACTTGCTATTATTATGTAGCTGCCTCCTTGCTACTTAAGTATTTCTGCTTCAAGTAGAATACAGTTTGTCACACCCTCTGACTTCTCAGGAAGGCTGAGATGGCCTTAAGGGAGATGAAAGTTGAACCAGACATTGTCATGAGGTTTCCTCTGGGCTGAAGGGTCTTATACCTCACTCAGAGTTCCTCATTATCTATGGTCCTCTACCCTTCCATCTTTCCTTCCTTTCTTCCTTCCTTGCTTCTTTTTTCTAAAAAAAAACTCTGGAAGCTCACATTTGGTCAGTAGCATACATAATTGTTAATTGTCTGACTGAAATCTGAGGTCCTCCAGAAATCATTTGGAAGAAAAGCCTCTTTTTCAGATTCCTTTAATATGGTCAAGTATCATTATGTAATTTTCATTAGTCATGTTCTGCTCCCTGGAAACCAAGATAAAAGACATTTTGTACATTTTAATTATATGTGCTTTTCCTTCATGTAGTACCATAAGAAAGCCAAATAAATCAAGTACTTCTCATGCATAGGAAGGAGATAGATGGGATTGAAATTTTTATTACATACAGCTCATTTTTATTGTCTTTGCAAGAAATTTTTGACTCATTAGATAGCATTGAAACTTAATATTGAAAGAGCCTGTCTGGTTAGTCATGTTTGAACTCTCTTGGTAATACCCAATTGCTCACTCAGATCACAGATCTATTTCTTAATTTTCAAAGCTCATCAGTTCTATGTTATCATTCACTCTAGATGGGCTGAGAAAATCTAAACTCCTAAGATTGAGTAGTAAAATAAAATGATAATTTTTTTAATTGAGAGAGAAAATTTAAATTTAATTCAACAGGTCTTGATAATTATACTTTGCTTTACTAGAAGAAAATCAGTGACTTTTTTTTTTAATTTCTGGAAAATGACTAGTAAGGGGCACATATGCTCAAGATTTTCAAAAAAGGAAAGAAGCAGATATTTCACAGTAGAGTCAGTTTAGCTTGACTTAAATTTATGGCCAAATTATAGAGGACATTATTGAATAAATGTTGTGATAGTATTTAGAAAGTAAAGTAGTAGTCACCTTAAATTACAATGTCTTCCTCATGAAAAAAAATTGATGGCAATACTATGTGATTAGTTGGTAAAAAAAAAATGAGTTAAATCTTAGGCAGCATTAATAGAAGTTTCAGTATTCAAGATAAAAGAAATATTACTCCAATTAAACTTTATCCATGTGATACTACACCAATATATCAAGTACTATATTCCATTTTCTGCCCCTCAATTGGCAAAGAATGCTAATGTGTCTAGAGGTGAGCAAATAAAGTGCTAAGAGGAATAGAATGAGAGAATCATCTTGATTAGAATTTTTTATTTCTTTTCTGAGACTTTTTAAAAGAACAATTACAAAATAATTGCAGATCAAGTTTTTATCATAAACATTTTCAACTCTTAGCTACCTTTAACTATCTTCCTGCATTCCAAACTACTACTAATGGAATTAATACTAAATATAAAGCCACCAGACATGTTAATAGCTGAGTATTTAGGTTTCTGAATATTTCTCTAATTGAATGAAAGTTAAATAGTTAAATAGAAAAACATTTTGGCTTACCCATTATTTTGGATTATGCATACCTTGATAGACATTGAAAGTTGCTTTTAAATTGCATTAAATTGTAGGTTTTTCCAAGTACAACATAGAAGATTACTTAGTAGTATCTAGTGCAAAGTCAAGTCTTTCAGAATTAAGTGATTGTCTTAGGACTTTTGTGTAACTTAAGCTTCCAGAAGCAAAACATTTCCAGAGTTTTCTGTAAAGGCATGACTCATTTCAGGTTTCTGATTACTTCAAAATAATAAATAGATTTTTTGGAAACAATTTATAAGATAATGATGAACCATTGCATTTAATTTTAAAAATCAAATAAAAAATCCTTCTTGTTATTCTTCATTTACAAAAATCCTACTCCCAAATCTGCCTTTTCATTGGTTTTCCCTGAAACTTGGATTGTTCTTCCCAGGCTTTCTTCAAAGCTCGGTTCTAATTTTATCATCTACAATTTTTTAAAAAAAATTTTCCATTGTTCACGCATTCCCTGAGATTGCTTCCCATTTACACTGTATTTATCTATGTTCTTACTTGGTTACATGTCATTTTCTCGATACATCAAGGCCTACTGGAGTTTATTCTTTTCTTTAAATCCCCAGGGTATAGAATAGTGCCTGACAGATAATAAATGATGGTAATGCATGCTTACTTGTTTGATTGACTTGAAAAACAAAATCTAAACTAAAAAACCCTTAAACCCAATATAACAATCTTAAATCCCTAAGCATTATTAATTTTAAAAACAAACTGTTAAATACACATGAGAAAGATATCTTTATGTGAAAACAATTTTTATGAGGATATAAGTCAAATTCTGATTATAAAAAGAGTGTAGAAGTGGGTCTTTTTCTTCAGTTCACATCACTAATGTATCTGCACATAGATGCTGAGTCAAACCTCTGCTTTTTCAACTATCTCGGGCCAGAGCAGATAAAATGTACATCAGTTAGGAGGAGGAGAAAAAAAAAGCTGTCTGAAATGCTGAATTTGCTTTTACTATAAGTAGAACCAATTACTTTCCTGACTGCTATGCACTCATAAAAGGTAGCTGATGCTCAAGTAAGTTTCAGAATATGAGTACTTGCTGTTCTTTCTTCAGAATCTTCATCACCTGTGGCAATGTCATTTCTGGGTCATAAAAATGCCTTGTCAATCAAGATATATAAAAATAGCATTTTTTCTTCCAAGGAACCTTGAGACAGTCATTTTCAATACGCCTATATTGTGGTTTATCAAGCTTATGAAAGTTTTGCAATCACTTAAAACAACATATGTCTGTCTATACTCTAACTTCAAATTACCTAAATCTGACTGTTTAGCAATTCTTTTATATAGCTGCCTTATTTGTCTCTCCTTTCCATTCTTGTAAAATTCTCTCCTCTTGTTCCTTAAAATATAATCTGGTATTTTTTAATTCAATAAATGTTTTTATACCTTTATTCTTTTCCCATTACTTCCTTGACATTTTCTTCTTTCTTGTTTCTTCTTCTTCTTCTTCTTCTTCTTCTTCTTCTTCTTCTTCTTCTTCTTCTTCTTCTTCTTCTCTTCTTCTTCTTCTTCTTCTTCTTCTTCTTCTTCTTCTTCTTCTTCTTCTTCTTCTTCTTCTTCTTCTTCTTCTTCTTCTTCTTCTTCTTCTTCTTCTTCTTCTTCTTCTTCTTCTTCTTCTTCTTCTATTATCCTAATCCTTCTCTTCTTCTCCTCACTGTCCCTTCCACCATCTTTCTATCTCTCTCTCCATCTCTCTCTCTCTCTCTCTCTCTGTCTCTCTCTTTGTCTCTCTATCTCTGTGTGTGTGTGTGTGTGTGTCTTTCTGTCGCTTGTTGGATAAATCCAGATTAAACATCTTTTCTTTCTTACAATCAATCTTCTATTTTTCATTTCTCTCTTTAACCACAAAGCAGGAAACATGTATTTCTCTATTCTCCTTGCTCCACTGGAAGCAATGAGTATAAATCTGAGAAGTCAGAAATATTATAGTGTGTTATTCTATTTCTGCTTCAGAGAAGTAGGAGGAAGAGGAGCTGTGTGAAACTGTGGTCAGACTAAATGGGAATTTATTCTACACTAAGACTGGAATAGTTACTTATACTTTGGTTTCATTGTGTCAAGATGTTACCCTGTTTATTACTGAGAAGTGCAGAATTTCCATGATAAAGTAGATATAGGGAGAATTTCTCCATTAATGTTTATGAGGAAAAAAAAATCTCCAGTCATTTATACTTTCTACCAGACTACTGGTGCAGGCTAAAGGAGATTAGCCCTCTCCTTTGTTAAGGAAGAAAAAAATGGCTCCAATTATATTGTACTAAATGACTTTTCCAATTCAATTATATTGTTAGAAAAAAGTTATTCATATTTAATTTTTTAAAAAAGTAAAAATGAAAATATGAATGCTTACTCTGAACATGTAATGAATTTCTTTATATTTGGAACAAGAGATGGTTTCCTATACTCAGGAGTGTGATTAGGCAAGAAAATATGCAAAGATTGTTTAACCAAACTTGATCCAAAGAAGATCAATAGGAAATATACTGCACAAGGTATCAAAAGGCCTCAATTTTCTCATATATAAACTATTAATTTTCATTTAGATTATAATTTAGTGTTTAAAAATCACTTCCCTAAAAATATCAGTATTGTAATATATTACAAATGTATATGTGACACACACACACACACACACACACACACACTACACACACACAAAATGGCTAGCCATAGAGTCAGTCAGTTCCCAAGCATTTATTAAATGCTTACTTTATCTCAGACACTGAACTAAATAGGTGAAAGCTAAATAATAGAAAGACAATGAATGGAAGAAGTTCCTCTTGTCTGTGGCTAATGGATAATTACTTTTAATTAAAATTGTATTAATTAGACTAGGGATGGAAAATGCCATCTGCATTCAAAGAGAACTTTATTAATTGAATGTGAATTGAAGCATAATGTTTTCACCAGTTTTTGTTTTGTTTATTTGTTTTTGTTTTGTTTATTTGCTTTTTCTTTTTTGTGTTTTTCCTCCTTTTGATCTGATTCTTCTTGTATAACATGAAAATATAGAAATATATATAAGGATTGTATTGGATTTCTATACTGGATTACTTTCATCTTGGGGAAGGAGAAGTGGAAGAAAGTGGAGAAAAGATTTGGAATGCAAAAACGTACAGAAATTAACATTGAAAACTATTTTGCATGCATTTTGAAAAACAAAATACTATCGAGAAAAAATAAAATTGTATTAACACTTATTTTGTATAACACACATTTCCAAACAAAATACAAGAAAACAACAACAAAAAGAATAAAAAAAGTATGTTGTGATTCATACTGTTCCCAAATACCTCTTTCTGGGTATAGATGACTGTCTTCATCACAAAATTACTGGAACTGGCCTTAGTAATCTCATTGCTGAAAAGAGCCCCATCTGTCAGATTCAGTGTTTGTATAATCTTTTTGTTGCCATGTACAGTGCTCTCCTGGTTCTACTCATTTCACTTACCATCAGTTAATGGAAGTAGACACAGACCACTATGAAATCATCCTGCTGATTATTTCTATAGAAAAATAGTATTCCATAACATTGATACATCATAACTTATTCAGCCATTCTCTAACTGATGGGAATTCAATTAAGTTCCAGTTTCTTGCCATTACAGAAAAAAGGTACTACAAACATTTTTGCACATGTGTATCCCTTTCACCTTTAAGATGACTTTGGGATATAAGCCAAATAGAAACACTGCTGAATCAAAGAGTATGCACATTTTGATAGCCCTTTAGGCCTAGTTCCAAATTAATCTTCAGGATAGTAGGATCAATTCATAACTCCACAAACAATATATTAGTGTCCCAATTTTCCCACATCCTCTCCAACAGTCATCATAATTTTTCCTCTCATCTGAGCCAATCTGAGAGATATGTAGTGGTACTTCAGAGTTGTCTTAATTTGCATTTCTCTGATCAATAATGATTTACAGCACTTTTTGATATGAATGGAAATAGTTTTAATTTCTTTAATTGAAGATTTATTGTTTTATATTTATATTTATACTTGGACGATATATCAATTGGAGAATGGCTTGGATTCTTACAAATTTGAGACAGTTTTTTATATAGTTTAGCAATTAAGCCTTTATCAGAACCTTTTAATGTAAAAATATTTACCCATCTCATGGCTTACATCTAATCTTGCCTGTACTAGTTTTGTTTGTACAGTGTAATGGGCTGAGGCTTGAATTGATGCACTGAGGTCCCAAGCACATGAGGCAATTGTAATTGGACCATACTCTATTAATATATAAGCTTGGAGAAAGAATGGCCCCCACCAACTCTTTGTGCAAGTCCTGAAGTGTTGTATAGGAAATGACGATTTTGGTGGGTGGAGGCAGGGGAGTGGAAAAGGAAGGAGAAGGAGAGACTGCTTGCTTTTGCCATTGCAACTACTTTTCAGCTCAAATCTCCCTCTGTTAGCTGGCTTCCTGTCTCAGCTGCCCATATTGCTATCGCAATCTTTCTTGCTCATATTGCTATTGCAATCCTTATTCATCTCTTCACTTCAATAAAGATTGAAGATTTTTCCCTTAACCTGAATTCCTGACTCCGGCTGATTTTAAATACGCAGTCATTACATTTGGTGCCCAAGCGTGGGAACCAAGGACCCTACTTTCACTAAAGAAGTCTCCAGTGACCAGGAACTTAGGTGAATATAAGACAAACAGGGAACTTATTTTCTTAAAGACTAAACTAGTAACTTTTTGGCTGAAATGGGACAGATCCTAGGTAAAGATTCTCCATCCCTCACTCCAACCTCCCCACCCCCAGCCCCACCCAGGAGTGGTGCTATAGAAAGCCTGCTTAAGCTGATAGAAGATCAAGAGCTATTTATAATTTGGGAACAGGCAGCTAGACTTCTGGGTACATTAAAACACACCTCCTCTTGGTTCTTAGAGGAAGAGCAAATCTCTCTAGACAAAACTACTTGTGGCTTTCTGAATATAGTGAGCTCTGTAGGATACAAGCCCAACAAAATAGTCAAAATGGAGTTCATGCTACAATCACCTGTGACCTACTAATAGGTGTAGGTCCTTATGCAGATGTCGCAGTGCAATTTAATTATTCTATAGCAGCATATGAGCAAATTGCTGCCAATGCTATCAAAGCATGGGCTTCTCTCCACAATAAAGACGACAAGGGTGGGGCCTTCACAAAAATAACACAAGGGCCAAATGAACCCTTTGCTGACTTTGTGGGATGTTTGCAGACAGCTATCACAAGAACAAATGGAGAAAATGCAATAACAGACATTTTGATAAGGCAACTTGCTAAGGAAAATGCTAATGAGGTTTGCAGAAGAATTATACTAGGACTGCACAAGGATGCTCCTTTAGAGGAGCTCATAAGACGCTGTGCTACAGTGGGCACAGATGACTTTTATAGTCAGCCTATGATGCAGACTTCCCAAAATCCAAACATGGGAAGACAGAGTCCCTCTTAGCAAGGGACTTCCAGAGAGACTCGTAGATGCTTTCAGGGTGGAAAAGTAGGGCATCTGAAAGCTCAATGTTGGTATAGAGATAGAATGGGAAAACAAGGTGGGAGAACAAGACCCAGTACCCCATGTCCAAAATGCAACAGAGGCTTTCATTGGGCCTCAGACTATCGACAGATTCAGGGAAAGAGGATGAGGGGCCCAGCCCCAGGGCCCAAGGCAAAAAACACTTGGGGCATGATGGCAGCCAATGGTGCACCCAGAGAGTGCCTAGAAGTCCAGTACCCAGACATGACCAATCAGCCAGAAAGCCATATTGGGATTACAAAAGAGGAAGCTAGGAGCATAGTAAAAAGCTTGTCTTCCTTTCCACGCTCCTACACTGCCTCCAGGGAAGAACCCTCGTGGTTTGAGACCCAATGAAATCTGGCAAATGGATGTGACCCATTATAAATCTTTCGGTCATCTCTTTTTTATCCATGTTGTGGTAGACACCTTTTCAGGATTCACTTTTGCCAAACCAGCAGCAAAAGAGACAGCCTGAGTGGTCACTGAATTCCTCATGCAAGCATTTGCCATTATGGGTGTGCCACAAGCAATAAAAACAGACAATGGTCCTGCATACATCTCCAAACATTTTGCACACTTTTGTGCACAGTATAAGATTTTACACACCACTGGCATACCCTTTAATCCTCAAGGACAGGCAATAGTAGAGAGGAGAAACAGAGACATTAAGATGCTGCTCCAAAAACAAAAGAAAGGGGGAGCCACAGGTAACCCTAGAGAACTACTAAATCTAGCACTTTATACTATTAACTTCTTGATTTTTGACAAAGATGCACTGGCTCCGGCAGACAGGTTTTATAACCCACCGGAAGGGCAGTGTCCAGTGCAAGCAGCTCCACTATCTTTAGATAATCGCCAGGTGATGTGGAGAGACCCAGAAAGTGATGAATGGAAGGGACCAGATAGGCTAACTGCTTGGGGAAGAGGGTTTGTTTGTATCTCTACAGGTGGAGAAGGAATCAGATGGGTGCCAATGAGCCGTATTCGCCTTGTCCATCGCAGAGAGATGGAGCAGACCCTTGAAATGAAGGAGAAGACCCAAGAAACATCGGGTGTTTCTGTTGCTGATTGTGCTCACCATTGAAAGAGCATGGCAGTTATGGCGTTTGACTCATGGACATCAGAAAATCATTGGACTTCAAAACCCTCAGAAATCATTGGATTCTCTGAGACATTAGATTGTTGTAGGACTTTAAATCCCTCAGGAATCATCAGATTCTTTGAGACATAAGACTTGAAAGCCCTCAGGAATCATTACATTTTCTGAGAAATGATAAGACTGTTACAGGACTTCAAAATCTCATGGAATCATTGGATTCCCTAAGACATAAAAGGACTTTTGCTGGACTTCAAAAGCTTGGGGGGATGATTGGATTCCCTAATATGTGAAGCAACAGACAATAGATTGGTTTTGGACTATCTCTTGGCTGCTGAAGAGGTGTATGTGTGACTGCTGTTTACATACTCTCCTTCTAGGACTTCTGGCAATCTTTTACAACACAATGTTGATTTATATTGTTTGTTATACTGTTACTTGGGTGTATAATTCATGTTTGTTACACCACATCAAGCCTGCACTGACTGTGGGGAGAGTCATCATTAATAGCCTCTGCGTTGTTGCTATGTGCTTGTGTAATACTTCCCATGCTGATGGGTTTGTGCATATTAAGACCCTTCAGCCCAGAAACCCGCTAGCAACCCCCACTTCCCTTTGGTGCTTTTCATCTTCCTTCCTGAGATGTCGGGGGGGGTCGTGATCACCTCCTTTTCTGTGCTTTCACCTCCTTTCCTGAGAAGTCAGGGAGGGTGTGATCACCTTCTCTTGGGGGCTCTGACCTCCCTGAGGAGGCAGGGATGGCATGATCACTTGTGTTCTAAAACAAAAGAAAGCGGGAGATGTAATGGGCTGAGGCTTGAGTTGATGCACTGAGGTCCCAAGCACATGAGGCTAAATAGTAATTGGACCATACTCTATTAATATATAAGCTTGGAGGAAGAATGGCCCCCACCCACTCTTTGTGCAAGTCCTGAAGTGTTTTATAGGAAATGACGATTTTAGTGAGTGGAGGCAGGGGAGTGGAAAAGGAAGAGGAAGGAAAGACTGCTTGCTTTTGCCATTGCGATGACCTTTCAGCTCAGATCTCCCTTTGTTAGCTGGCTTCCTGTCGCAGCTGCCCATATTGCTATTGCAATCTTTCTTGCTCATATTGCTATTGCAATCCTTATTCATCTCTTCACTTCAATAAAGATTGAAGATTTTTCCCTTAACCTGAATTCCTGACTCCAGCTGATTTTAAATACCCAGTCATTACAGTACAGAAACCTTTTAACTTAATAATATAATTTAATATAATAAAAATTATCTATTTTATATTCAATAATGAACCCCAGGTCTTCTTTGACCACAAATTCTTTCCTTTTCCACAAATCTGAGAGGTAAAGTATCTTTTGTTCTTCTAATTTGCTTATAAAATCACTCTTTACAGGTAAATCATGAATCCATTTTGACCTTATCATGGTCTACAGTGTTAGCTATGAATAAATGCTTTTTTTCCCTGCCATATTAGTTTTCAATTTTCCCATCTTTTTTTGTCAAATAGTGAGTTCTTATCCCAAAAGCTAGGATTTTTGAGTTCGTCAAATACTAAATTATTACATCCACTTATTATTT
Organism: Antechinus flavipes; assembly: GCF_016432865.1. NCBI lineage: Eukaryota > Metazoa > Chordata > Mammalia > Dasyuromorphia > Dasyuridae > Antechinus > Antechinus flavipes. The sequence continues at coordinate 408,353,492 of NC_067398.1, read as the reverse complement.
TGTAATGTGATCCTAAACTATTCCACTGGTTTACTAATACATTTCTTAGTATCAAATGGTATTGATAACCACTGCTTTATAATATAATTTTAGGTCTAGCAAAGCTGGGCTACCTTCATTTGTATGTCTTTTTCATTAATTCCCTTAAAATTCTTGAGCTTTTGTTCTTTCAGATGAACTATTTTTTTTCTAGATATGTAAAATGATTTCTTGGGAAATTGATTTCTATAACACTGAAGAAGTAGATTAATTTAGGCAGTGTTCTCATTTTTATTATATTACCTCAGCCTACAGTATTTTTCCAATTGATTAGATGTGATTTTATTTGTATGGCAAGCATTTTGTAATTGTGTTCATACAGTTTCTGTTCTTGCCTTGCCAGATAGACTCCCAAATATTTTATATAGTCTATAATTATTTTACATAGAATTTCTCCTTGTATCTCTTGTTGCTAGACTTTGTTGGTAATATATAAAACTGCTGATGATTTATGTGGATCTATTTTGTATCCTGCAACTTTGCTAAAGTTGTGAATTGTTTCTAGTAGTTTTTCAGTTGATTCTCTAGGATTCTCTAAGTATACCATTATATCATCTATAAAAAATAAAAATTTGGTTTATTCATTACCTACTCTAAATCCTTTAATCTTTTTTTATTCTTCTCTTATTGCCTAAGTTAACATTTCTAAGACAATAATGAATAGTAATGGTGGTACCAGACAATATTGTTTAACTCCTACTCTTACTGGGAATAGTTCTAGTTTGTCCCAATTACATGAGATTTTTGATTATTTATTTATTTATTTATTTTTATTATAGCTTTTTACATACAAAATATATGCATTGGTAATTTTTCAACATTGACCCTTGCAAAAACTTCTGTTTCAACTTTTCCCCTTCTTCCCTTCACTCCCTCCCTTAGATGGCATGTATTCCCATATATTTTAAATATGTAAAAGTAAATGTTAAATACAATATATGTATACATATTTAATCAGTTATCTTGTTGCACAAGGAATGTTGGATTTAGAAAGAAGGTAAAAATAACCTGAGAAGAAAAAAACAAAAAGGCAGGCAAACATTAACAGGAAGGGTGAAAATGTTATGTTGTGGTCCATACTCATTTCCCTGTGTTCTTTTTCTGGGTGTAGCTGATTCTGTTCTTTACAGGTCAATTGATTTGGATCTTCTCATTGTTGAAGAGAGCCATGTCCATCAGAACTGATCATCATGTAGTATTGTTATTGAAATATTTAATGATCTCCTGATTCTGTTCATTTCACTTAGCATCAGTTCATGTAAGTCTCTCCAAACCTCTCTGTATTCATCCTGCTCCTCATTTCTTATAGAACAACAATATTCCATAATATTCATATACCACAATTTATTTAGCCATTCTCCAATTGGTGGGCATCCCTTCAATTTCTAGGTTCTAGCCACTATGAAAAGGGCTGCCACAAATATTTTTGCACATATGGGTCCCTTTCCCTTCTTCAATATCTATTTGGGATATTAGCCCAGTAGTAACACTGCTGGATCAAAGGATATGCACAATCTGATAACTTTTTGAGTATGGTTCCAAATTGCTCTCCAGAATGGTTGGATCTGCTCACAACTCCACCAACAATGCATCGGTGTCCCAGTTTTCCCACATCCCCTCCAACATTCATCATTATCTTTTGCTGTTATCTTAGCCAATCTGACAGGTGTGTAGTGGTATCTCAGAATTGTCTTAATTTGCATTTCTCTGATCAACAAAGATTTGGAACACCTTTTCATATGACTAGAAATAGTTTCAATTTCTTCACCTGAAAACTGTGTGTTTATATGCTTTTACCATTTATCTATGGTCTTATAAATTATGGTCAATTCTCTATATATTTTGGAGATGAGTCCTTTATCAAAACCTTTAGCTCTAAAAATATTTTCCAGGTTTATTGCTTCCCTTCTAATCCTGTCCTCATTAGTTTTATTTGTACAAAAGCTTTTTAACTTAATATAATGTTGTTTTTTTTTTTTTTTTTATTTTGTGATCAATAATGAACCTCTAGTTCTTCTCACAAATTCCTTCCTCCTCCATAGGTCTGAGATGTAAAGGATCCTATGTTTTTCTAATTTATTTATAATCTTATTCTTTATGCCTAGATCATGAACCCAATTTCACCTTATCTTGGTGTATGGTGTTAAATATGGATCAATATCTAGTTTCTGTCATATTAATTTCCAATTTCCCCAGCAATTTTTGTCAAAGAGTGAGTTCTTATACCCAAAGCTGGGGTCTTCAGATTTGTCAAACACTAGATTATTAAAGTTATTGGCTGTTTTGTCCTTTGAACCTAACCTATTCCAATGATCAACTAGTCTATTTCTTAGCCAATAACGAATGGTTTTGGTCACCACTGCTTTATAATATAGTTTTAGATCAAATACAGCTAGGCTACCTTCATTTTATTTTATTTTTTTTCATTAGTTCCCTTGAAATTCTTGACTTTTTGTTCTTCCAGATGAATTTTGTTGTTATTTTTTCTAGGTCATTAAAATAGTTCCTTGCGAGTCTGATTGGTATAGCACTAAATAAATAGTTTAGTTTAGGTAATATTGTCATCTTTATTATATTCACTCAAACTATACAGGAGCACTTAATATTTTTCCAAGTGGTTAGATCAAACATTATTCATGTGGAAAGTGTTTTGTAATTTTGCTCATATACTTTCCTGACTTTCCCTTGGCAGATTGATTCCCAACTATTTTATACTATTGACAGTTATTTCAAATGGAATTTCTCTTTGTATCTCTTGCTGTTGGATTTTGTTAGTGATGTAAAAAAATGCTGATTATTTATGTGGATTTATTTTGTATCCTGCAACATTGCTATAGTTGTGAATTATTTCTAATAGCTTTTTAGTAGAATCTCTGGGGTTTTCTACGTATAGAATCATATCATCTGCAAAGAGTGGTCATTTAGTTTCCTCATTACCTACTCTAATTCCTTTAATTTCTTTTTTTCATCTCTTATTGCAAAAGCTAGCTTTTCTAATACAATATTGAATAGTAATGGTGAAAGTAGGCAACCTTGTTTCACTTCTGATTTTATTGGGGATGGTTCTAGTTTATCACCACTACATATGATACTTAATGATGGTTTTAAATAGATGTTACTGACTATTTTAAGGAAAAGACCATTTATTCCTATATTCTCTAGTGTTTATAATAGGAATGGATATTGGATTTTATCATATACTTTTTCTGCATCTATTGAGATGATCATATGGTTTTTGTTAATTTGGTTATTGATACAGTAAATTGTGCTAACAGTTTTCCTAAAATTGAACCAGCCCTGCATTCCTGGTATAAATGATACTTGGTCATGGTGTATTATACTGGGAATGATTTTCTGTAATCTTTTTGCTAAGATTTTATCTAGGATTTTTGCATCAATGTTCATTCGGGAGATTGTTTTATAATTTTATTTTTATGTTTCCATCTTATCTGGTTTAGGTATCAGTACCATGTCTGTGTCATAAAAGGAATTCCGTGGTAGTCCTTAATTCCCCATTTTGTCAAATGGTTTATGTAGTATTGGAGTTTATTGCTCTTTAAATGTTTGGTATTATTCAAATGTCAATCCGTTTGGTCCTGGGGATTTCTTTTTTTTTTTTTTTTTTCTTTTGGGAGTTGATGAATAGCTTGTTCTATTTCTTTTTCTAAAATGGGACTATTTAATCAATTTACTTCTTCCCTTGTTATTCTGGACAACTTATATTTTTGAAAGTATTCATCCATTTCATTTAAGTTATCAAATTTATTTGCATAAAGTTGGGCAAAGTAACTCCTAATTATTGCTTTAATTTCCTCTTCATCAGTGGAAATTTCTCCCTTTTCATGATTAAGACTAACAATTTACTTTTCCTCTTTCCTTTTTCTAATCAAATTTACCAAGGGTTTATCTATTTTGTTGATTTTTTTTCATAAAAACAACACTCAGTTTTATTTATTAATTCAACAGATTTTTTACTTTCAATTTTATTGATCTTTCCTTTTATTTTTGGAATTTCAATTTTCATGTTTGGTTGGGAATTTTTAATTTGTTCTTTTTCTAGCTTTTTTAGTTGTAAGCCTAATTCATCGATTTTCTCTTTTTTCTATTTTATGCAAGTAAGCCTCTAGAGATATAAAATTTCCCCTTATTACTGCTTTGGCTGCATCCCACACATTTTGGTATGATGTCTCATTATTGTCATTCTCTTGGGTGACATTATTAATTTTTTATTTTTTGATTTGCTGATTCACCCAATCATTCTTTTCAATGAGATTATTTAGTTTCCAATTTTTTTTGTCATATTTTCCCCTGGCTTTTTATTGAATGTAATTTTTATTGCATCATGATCTGAGAAGGATGAAATTACAATTTCTGCCTTTCTGCATTTGAAATTGAGGTTTTTATGTCCTAATATGTGGTCAATTTTTGTATAGGTTCCATGAACTGCTGATCAGAAAGTGTACTTTTTCTGTCTCCATTCTGTTTTCTCCAAAGATCTATAACATCTAGGCAGTTCTCTTTGATGATTTCCTGAATATTAATGTCTAGATTCTTTTTTTTTTTTCATCATGGTTTTCAAGGAGTCCAATAATCCTTAGGTTATCTCTCCTAGATCTTTTTTCCAGGTCTGTTGTTTTCCCAAGTATGTACTTAAATTTATTTTTCTATTTTTAATTTTTTTTTAATTTTGATTGACTGATTCTTGGTGTCTCTTTGAGTAATTCATTTCCATTTGTTCAAGTCTGATTTTTAATGAATTATTTTCTTCATTTACTTTTTAATTTCTTTTTGTATTTGTCCAATTGAGTTTTTAAATGAGTTGTTTTGTTCAATGGAATTTATTTCCATTTCTCCAATTTTTTTTTGAAAAAAGAATTATTTTCTTTTTCCAATTCACAAATTTTGTTTTCCTTGTAATTGTTTACCTTTTTCAATTCACAAATTGTGTTTTCCTGGGAGTTGTTTATTTTTCCAATTTTCAAATTCTGTTTTTCAGGGAGTTGATTTCTTTATCCACTCTACCTTTTAAAGAGTAATTTGATTTATCCTGACCCTCATGCAAAGCTTTCCTTTCCTTTCCCAATTTTTTTTCTAGCTCTCTTTTGAGATTTTTAAAAAAATTTCTTCTATGAGAGCATTGTATGATGGGGACCAGATCATATCCACCTTTGCATCTAGAGACAAACTGTTTTTAGTCTTCTTAGGGTTTGAAGTCTACCCCTTTTCTGTTTAGAAGCGAACAATATTTAGAATCCGCTTTGCTTTTTCACTCATTTTGAAAAAAAAAATCAAAAACCTATGGTCTGCTTATTGGGGGCAGAGGGGTATTTTCAAACTGCCTCTACAGACAACTGGAAGTAGCAGTAAAGGGTCAGTGGGACAGCACTCACTGCCTGCACTGGGACCTGAGATCAGGTCCTGAAATCAGCAGCAGTCAAAAGGAAGCTAGTAGACCTGTGGTGGAACCAACTACTGCTGACTGTGCCTAGATTATGCTGAGTTACTCCGGGTGCTGGGTGGGTGTGGCCAGGTCCTGAGAGACTCTAGTGTTTTGGGGATATCGTGTTTAACTCCTGTGTTTATAGCTTCTCTGCTGATCTACTGGCCTGCTGCCAGGGCAAAGTAGCCACACTGTGGTAAAGTTCTCCCCACAAATTTTCTGCCAGCTGAGACTACACCCTGCCCCCCTCTGGTCCCCTCAGCATGAGCTGTTTCCCAAGCTCTCACTGACAACTTGCCTAAAGACTGCGCTTGGCCTAATCCCATTCCTTCCTCAGGCAGGAGCAAAACAGACTTTTTCTGGCAAATTTCGAGATTGTCTTCCATTGGTAATGTGTTGTACTCCCAATATTCATGGGTTCCGAGAGTCAAGCATTAATTCTGAGACTGAATATGGTTAAAATAGATTGAGGGAAAAGGAGAGTTTAGGAAGATGACTGTGTCCTTTCTGCTATCTTGGCTCCGCGCCCCCTCCCCCCCCCCCATTATAGTTTTAAATAGATGCTACTGATCATTTTAAGATAAAAGTCCATTTATTTCTATACTCTAGTGTTTTAATAGTAATGCACATTGGATTTTGATAAATGCTTTTTCTGCATATATTGAGATAATCATATGATGTTTGTTAGTTTGATTATTGACATAGTCAATTATGCTAATAATTTTCCTAATATTGAACCATCATGGCATTCCTGGTATAAATCCTACTTAGTCATGGTGTATTTTCATGTGAATGATTTGCAGTAATTTATTTGCTAATAAGTTATTTAAGATTTTTGCATCAATTCTCATTAGGGAGATTGGTACACAATCTTTTTCTCTGTTTGACCCTACCTGTTTTAGGTATCAGCACCATATCTGTGTCATAAAAGAAATTAGGTGGTACTGCTTTCCCTATTTTTTCAAATAGTTTGCATAATTATTCTTTAATTGGGATTAATTGTTCTTTAAATGTTTTGAAGAATTCACATGTAAATCCATCTGGCCCTGATGATTTTTTTTTTGCCTTAGGGAGATAATTAATAGTTTGTTCAGTTTCTTTTTTTTAAAATGGAACTTTTACATAATTTTTCCCCTCTTCTGTTAATCTGGGCAATCAAATTACTCCATTTACTTTAAATTTTCAGATTTATTAACATGTATTTCAACAAAATTAGAACTAATTGGTGCTCTAATTTGCTCTTTATTGGTGGAAAGTTTACCCCTTTCATTTTTGAGACTAACAAATTGATTTTCACCTTTCCTTTTTCTAATCAAATTTACTAAAGGTTTATCCATTTTATTGTTTTTTTTTTCCTTCATAAAACCAACTCTTAGTTTTATTAATTAAATAGTTTTTTTTTTAACTTTTAATTCTACTAATCTCCCCCTTTTATTTTCAGAATTTCAGATTTGGGATTTGCTTTTAGATTATAATTTGTCCTTTTTCTAGCTTTTTTTAAGTTGTGAGCTCAATTCATTGATCTACTCTTTCTCTATTTTATGCAAGTAAGTATCTAAAGATATAACAAGCTTCTCTGTGAAACAAATTATGTCTGATGTTCTCTGTTTCAACCAAAATCTCATGAGAGTAAGATTCACAGAATGCTCATCTCCCTCCCTTTTTTTTCTTTTCTTTTTTTGCTCAATTGCAATACATTTTGTTTGACTCTTCATGAGTTGTAATTTAACCTATATCAAATCTATTTTCCTCTTCTTTAAGTACTGCCCCCTTTCTACCTCTAGTTTCTTTTTTAAATTATTACAAGCAAATCAAACTGTACCTGCAATCTTTAAGTGTACCCATAACACATATACAGATATCAAGAGTTGAACATATCTTCTTCTTCCATATGAATGCAGCCTTTTTAACTTTTAAACGAAACAGTTATTTTTTCTTTCCTTTTTATTTTGGTATGCTTCTCTTTAGTTCTCTCTCTGAAGATCAAATTTTCGGTTCAGCTCTGGTCTTTTCATAATAAATGAAATTCATCTACTGTAGGGGGCTGAAACCCCAAAAAAGAGTATGCTTGAATCACACAATGGAACACTTAAGGCTAATTACCTATTCGATGTGAGATAATGACTCTATTAGAATATATTTGGATAATGGCTCTTCTCACCATTGGTGCTTATTGAATGTTTTGTGTTAAAATAATCATAAGCAAGGATTAGAGGGGGAGGGGGAGGGGAGAGAGGCCAGAGTCACTTGGCAGCAGGATGAGCAGGAGAGACTTTGGTGACTCCAGATTCCTGAATCCAGGATTCTGCTTGCCTGCCTCCCTCACGTCTCCCTCTAAAGATCAAGGACTTTAATTTATACTGACTCTGGCTTACCCTGAGGCCCTCCAGGCAGATTGCCTATACTCTACAATCTATATCATTGAATGTCCATCTTTTCACCCTGAAAGATAATGCTTGATTTTTCTGAATAGTTGATTCTTTGCTGAAATCCAAGTTCTTTCCCTTTTGGAATATCAGATTCTAAGTCATTCCATCCTTTAAAATGGAAACTGGTAGGTATTGGGTAATTCTGATTGTGGCTTCTTTATATTTGAATTATTTCCTTCTGGCTGTTTGTTATACTTTCTCCTTGACTTGACAATTCTGAAATTTAGCTACAATGTTCCTTGGAGTTTTAATTTTTGAGTCTCTTGTGAAAGGTGATCAGCAAATTCTTTTAATGGCTATTTTACTTTTTGGTTCTAGGACCTTGAGGCAGTTTTCCTTGTTGATTATTTTGCATGATCATGTCTAGGTTCTTTTTTAAATCATGGAATTTTAGGAAGTTCAATAACTTCTACACTGTCTTTTTTACTTCTATTTTCCATGTCAGTAGTTTTTCCAATGAGGTATTTTACAATCGCTCTATTTTTTGTTTTGTTTTGTTTTGTTCTATAGATTCTTGAAATCTCATTGAATCTGCACCCCCATTTTTCAATGCTAACTTTTAGCCAATTATTTTTTCAGTTAGCTTTTTTATCTCCTTTTTCATATGGTCAATTAATTGATCTTTTAAATGAGTTGTCTTATTCATTGGATTTTTTTTTCCATTTCACAAATTTTGTTTGTCAATGAATTGGTTACTTTTTCATATTTATTTTGTAAGGGATTATATGCTTTTTTCCATTTCATCAAATGCATTTTAAGGAGTTTTATTCAGATAATTTGTTTTTCCTTTTCTCAACTCTCTTGCAAAGTTCTTATTTCCTTTCCCCATTTTTTCCAACTCTTTTAAGGTCCTTTTTAAATTCTTCCAAAAGAGCTTTGTGAAATGGAGATCAACTCATATTACCTTAGAAGTTTCATTTGGAAATGATTTGCCTTTGGGATCCTTAGGGTTTGAGGTCTGTTCTTCTCTTTCTCCATAAAAGCTGTTTATAATCAGAATTCTTTTTGCCCTGTTGCTCATCTATTAAAGGGTTGAGGTCTGCTCTTAGGGCAAAAGGGCAAGTTGCTTTACATTGACGTGAGGCCATGTTGCTGATTAAGTTCTGGTGCTAGATAGGCATGGGCAGGTTTGGCATTTTTCTAGGGTTCTTTGGTTCAGAAGCTCACTATTTGCCTTTTGTATTTGTGTTGCAGTGCTCACAGCTAATCTGCTGATCCACTGGCTTGTAACCAGGACAGAGTGGCCTAAGAACCTCCCAATAGATTCCCTGGTGCCTGGACACCACAATGCCCTGGTTCCTTGCTCTGGATGCTTTTCCTGAACCTGCACTTAGCCGCCTCTTCCATGCCAATTCAAACACAGCTTTTTTGAACTTCTTCCAAATTATTGTCTTCTGGGGATATGTTACATATTCTGAGAATATGTATTATTACAAATATTTGTGGATTTTATCACTCAAAACCAGTTTAGAGACTTGATGTGGTGTTGAAGGAGCTCAGATAAAGATGTATCTATCCTCTGCAATCTTGGCTCCACCTCCCATTCATACAGCTTTCATTATTATAAATTATGCTTATTTTTTCTTCAGTTGAGGTTTTGGGGTTTGAGGAGTTGTGGGGGAAAAACCTACTTTGCTGCCTTGTCAATCATTAAAGAATAAAATTTACCTATAATTACTGCTTTTCTAGGTGTGCGTGTATGTGTGTGTTTGTGTGTGTACATATGTGTATGTGTGTGTGTGTGTTTTAAAGAGAGCTAATTTGCTTCCAAGTGAAATATTAATCTTTATGTTTTGTGGATAAGTAATCAATGTGTATACAATAGTGAGACAAATATCATTAAAAATTAAAACAAAAATGAATGAGAACAGAAAATGGAAAGCATGTTACTTGATCAGTGAAAAGAGCAAGGTTTATCATTTTAAGAATCATGTTTTATAGCAGTAATAACAACAAATAAATAAAAAAATCAAGTTTCACTGCGTGATATGGGAAAAAAAGCACTTTTAAAAATGTATCTTGAACATTTGAAATATTCATTTTTTCAATATTAATGCTAACTCATTTGCAACTTTCTACGCTTTTATATGGTGATAGTTCAAAATATATATTGAACAAAGAATGGGCCTTCAAAGTTCAAATTAAAATCATTTACATTTCACTAATTTTAAGCAGTTTTTTTTATTTTCCTCTAATTGTCATATTCTTCTAAAATTAGTAATTGTTCTTATTTACTGAACCTCATCTCAAACAACTTAAACCTCATTACCATAAATTATTTTTTTTAAAATACACAGTTGAAATGAACAATCTGACTGTTTTAGTCATTGAGAAATGAATTTTCATCTCAAGGTAACCATGATATTGTCATTTTTTGTTTGTGTCTAACTCTTCATGACTCCTTTTGGAGTTTTCTTGGAAGTGATACTAAAGTAGTTTGCCATTTCCTTACTCATTTTGCAATTGTAGAGTCACATAATTTCTAAGTGTCTGAGATCAAATTTGAACTTGGGAAGATAAATCTTCCTGACTCCAGGTCCAGTGCTTTGTACACTGTACCATCTAGTTCTCTATTTATCCATTTTCAGATTCTCAATAACCATATCTTCAAAGGGTTAAATCCTCCCTTCGAATTCTAGTTAAGAACCTCTTTATCTCCAGTCAGGAAATCAACACTAAGGAAGAAAATAGTTTAGAATTAAAGCTTGGAAATGTTTCCTGCATGTAAAAGCATTTAATCCATGAATCTGTGCAGAATATGCCTTTCATAGTGTGAATAACTTGGGGGAAGGGTTTTTTTCAGTCAACAGGTGCTGAAATTAATGGAGTGAGCAGCAGCACTCTGTGTATTCTAACAATTTAGCTTAGTGTTCAAAAGAGCCATTGATAGTGCTGCTTTTAAGTTGTCCATAGCTTACAAATGTGTTTAAAACTCAAACATTTCTAGCAATTAACTTTCTTGTACTGCAGACATAAGCAATCTAGCAGCTGATTTATTCCAACTGACATGCTGAGCTTGTTCAGTGGAAATTGCTACTGATATAATTTGCCGTGTGTAGTCATTTTATTAAAATGGAATAGTGCAGAGGAGAAGATAGTAATTTAATAAATAAAAATTCAAGTATTGATCCTAGTACTGAAGTAGGTATTATACATTTATTTTCAATAATTCATATTGTTTTGGCTGATGGGTAGCTATTTTTTTTTCTGAGTTTCAAAGAAATATTTGTTTCTGTAATAGAACAATGTCTTTATTGAAATCTATCATTCTTTCTCCCCCTACTAATATAGCTATTTACTTAATAAACTGAATAAAATAATATCACAAGTACTCATATGACAAATGTAAAATTACTAAATATATCAAAGTCCATGCATATACATGAATCACATTCTCCTGCCAATCTACTTGCCATCTGTGGGTAAGAATGGACATACAGAAATCTGTCAAAAACAGATAAGAAGGAAAACCCATATGCCCAGGAAAACAAAAAACTCTGACCTAGAAACTTCATTGTCCTTGTTCTTTCTTAGGAATTGTACATTAGAGGCAGAACTGTGATGGTAGAGAGTAGACAGGTCTTTGTCTGAGTTTTTCCTGGTTTCTCAGAAATCAACACCAGATCGAGCCTCTGAGTAGGTTTTGGAGTGATTAAAAAAAAAAAAAAAACAAACACAAATATTTGGCATTGAGCAAATTTCCAGCACATGACATTTTGGAAGAATTTCAGGAAATGTCTGTCTCAGTAGCACTTAACCAATATACAACAGCATTGGCTACTCTGTCCTAGTTCAGAAGCTAGTGAAACAATTATTTTTGAGATCACTAGCAGAATTACAGAAGGCAAATAGTGACTCTTGAACCCCAGTATAACAAGCAGGACTTGGCCAAACCCAGTGAAGGAAAACTGCAACACCAGTCCCAGGACACCATGAAACTGATGGTGCCTGTGGAGGAAGCTTGGGACAAACTCCTCTTTTCCTAAGACCAAACTTCAACTTTTACAAATGAGCAAAAAAGCAAAAATAACTCTAACCATAGATTTTATAGAGATAGAGAGCAGACCTCAAAACCTGAGGACATGAAAGGCAAAACATCTCCAGATGAAGCCTCAAATGGTGATGTGATTTGGTTTCTATCTCACATGGCTCTCTTGGAAGAAATCAAAAAGGTCCAAAAATTGAATTAGAACTTTAATGGGTGAATCCAAGATGATTTTGGAGTAAAGCCAGGAAGCTGCTTGAGCTATCCCAGTTTCCCCCTAAAACCACAAGAAATTGAACAGAGTCTGATAGAATGGAAACCACTCTTCAGCTCAAGATAAACTGTAAGAACTTCAACAAAGGTTACCCTCATTGGGCTGAAAAGTGTTCACTTCACAACTTGGGAAAGCCAGTGAAAATGTCTGATCATAGCAAATCAGTAACTAAGACCTTCAGTCATGACAAAGAGGATTAAATCTGTGGAACAGCTTCCAATCCCAGGTCAGAGGACAAATTCTGGGAAACAAGGCTATTTCCTGAGAAGAGCAGACAAAGCTACTCCCTGTAAATATAAGGGACCCCTGAACTAAAAGTCAAGGCTGAGAGATGCACAGAAAGTGTGGGATAGCATCCCCTTTACCTCAGGAATAGAACTCAACAATAAAAGTATAAAAAGAGGAAATACCAAAAGAGAAGGAAAAAAATCAGCAAAAAACAGATAAGAACCTTGACCACAGAAAGCTACTTTGATTATAGAAAAGATCAAAACATGAATTGAGGTGAGAATAAAATGTGCACAAAAGAAATCTGAAAGATTGATATGAATTGGTTTCAAGCCCAAAAAAGCTTCTCGGAAGTGCTCCTGAAAAACTTTAAAAAGCACATAAGAGAGACAGAAGAAAAATGAGAATGTAAATAAGGGATATACATGAGATAGTCAACAGCTTGGAAAAGGATAGAAAAAATTGTCTGAAGAAAATAACTCTTAAAAGTAGAATTAACCAAATAGAGAAAAGAAATGCAAAGCTAACTGTAGAAAAACACATATTAAAAACTAAAATGAGGCAAATGGAGCTAAAAACTAGGGGAGAAAATAAATCAAACAGTCAAACAAACTAAAAAGAATGAAAAAAAATGGAAGAAAATATGGATGGAATAATTGCTGACCCTGAAAATAGATCCAGAAGAGACAACTTAAAAATTATTGGTCTATTTGTCAGTCATAAACCAAAAAACAAACAAACAAAAAAAAGTATAGATAACAATTTTAAGAGATCATTAAGGAAAACTGCACCAATAATCTAGAAACAGAGTGGAAAATATTCATTGAAAGTATCCATTGATCACCTTGGGAAAGAAAGAAATCTCTATCAAGAAAGATATCACTATTGATTAGTGAAATGCGAAATAAAATGAATCTGAGGAATCACCATAATCCTCTCAGACTGACTATGATAAAAGAAGTATATAATGATAAATGTTGAAGGGGATGTGGGACAACTGGGACACTAATGCCTTCTTGGTGGAGTTGTGAAATAATCCAGCCATTCTGAAGACCATTCTGAAACTCTGCCCAAAGGGCTCTAAAACTGTGCATATTTTTTGATCTAACAGTGCTATTACAGGGTCTGTATTGCAAGGAAATCATAAAGAAGGAAAAAGGATGCACATGTGCAAAAATATTTGTAGTAGCTATTTTTGTGGTAGTGAAGAATTGGAAAGTGAGTAGATGTTCATCAGTTGGGGAATGGCTGAACAAATTGTGGCATATGGAACTAATGGGATATTATTGTTGTATAAAAATGATGAACAAGATGATTTTAGAAATACCTGGAAAGATTTACACAAACTGATGCTGAGTGCAACAAACAAAACCAAGAATACATTGTTCACAATAATAGCAAGAATATGCAATGATCAACTATGAAAGACTTGATTCTTCTCAGTTATTGAGTGATCCAAAGCAATAACAATAGACTTTGGATAAAAAAATGCCATCTGCATCCAGGAAAAAAAAAAAAAAAACTAAGGAGACTGAATATAAATCATCACATGCTATGTTCAGTTTTTTTTTCTATTCTGTTATCTCTCTTTTGATTTTTTCATTTCATATTTAGCTTCACAGAGAAACTTGTTTCAACCTATTGGGAAGTAGGAGGGGAGGGCAACTAGAAAGGAGAAAAGAAATAGAAGGGGAAAGGTTTAAGATAGTGAAATAGGCTGTAAAAATGGAGGGAAAATTAAGAAAGGTGTTGTTCAGAAGCAAAACAGTGGTGAGAAGAGAAATAGGAACAGAAAAGAGAAAAGTATAATTTGGGGAAAATAAGATGGCAGAAAATATAGAGTAAGTAATCTGTGATCTGTGAATGTGAAGGAAATAAAATAGAAGCAGATAGCAGACTGGAATAAAAGCCAGAATCCTACAAATGGCTTAGAAGTAACATATTTGAAGCAGACTGATATATACAGAATAAATATAAAAGGCTAGAGAAGAATATATTTTGCTTCAGCGGAAGTAAAAAAAAAAAAAAAAAAGCAGGAGTAAAGTTCCTGATCTCAGATCAAATAAAAACTAAAATAAATTTAATTAAAAGTACATGAAAGGAACTACATTTTTGATAAGAATACCATAGATAATGAAGTAATATCAATTAATATAATAAAAATGACAGTTTTAAATTAATCTATTAATCTGAGCCACGCCAATCAGCCAGCCAAGAAACTACTTTACAGAGCTAGAAAAAATAACAACAAAATTCATCTAGAAGAATAAAAGGTCAAGAATTTCAATGGAATAAGTGAAAAAAAATGCAAATGAAGGTGGCCTAGCTGTGCCAGATCTAATAGTATATCCTGAAGCAGTCATGAAAACCCTTTGGTACTGGTTAAGGAATAGAATAGTTGATCAGTGAAATAGGTTAGGTTAACAAGACACAATAATCGATAACTATAGCAATCTAGTGTTTGATAAACCCAAAGACCACGAGTTCTAGGATAGAACTCACTATTTGACAAAAATTTGTGGGGAAATTTGAAAATCGTATGACAGAAATTAGACATTCACCAACACCTCTACTAAGACAAGGTTTAAATGGGATCATGATTTAGAAAAAGAGTGATAATATAAGAAAATAAAAAAAAAAGAATAAAGAATATTCTACTTCTCAGATCTATGGAGGAAGTAATCTGTGGCCAGAGGAACTGGAGTATATTCAGAAATGCAAAATGGATAATTTTTGTACAATAAAACCAATTGCAGAAAGATTAGAAGGGAAAGAAAACTGGAGAAAAATTTATGTTCAAGGTTTCTGATAAAAGGTCTTTCTAAAATATATAGAGAATTGATGCAAATTTATAAAACTTATAAGCTATTCTCCAATTGATAGATGGTTAAATGATGTGGACAGACAATTTTGGAGATGAAGAAATTAAAACAATTTCCAGCCATGTGAAATAATCCTTTAAATAACTATTGATCAGAGAAATGAACATTTAGAAAACTTTGAAATACTACTATATACTTCTCAGATTGGGTAAGATGACAGGAAAAGATAATGATAAATCTTGGAGGGGATTTTTGGGACACTAATACATGGTTAATGGAATCTGATCTACCCTGATCCACCCATTCTGGAGACCAATTTAAAATTATGCCCAAAAGGCATATTTACTGGCCCTATATATCAAGGAGATCATAAAAAAGGGAAAAGGACCCAAGAATGTAAAAATGTTTGCAGCAACTCTTTTATTGTAGTGGCAAAGAACTGGAAACTGAATGGATGCCCATCAGTTATAAAATGGCCAAGTAAGTTATGTTATATGATGTTGGAATCTTTACAAACTGCTAACTCATTAGAGTTGATGTTTTGGGCCAGAACCTGAAACAAGGTACTAAGTAGAACTAATTGATACAATGCTTGTGTTTGCACCTTTATTCATTGGAGTTCACACGTTTGGAAAATTTCAGGGTTTAGTATGAGATATCTGAATTCACAACTCCCTTGAAGCTCTTAGGGCTAGAGAGCACTATGGGAGAAAATCCATAATCCCTCTCTCTTGTATCCCACAATTCCTCTCTCTTACATATAAGATACAGACAGAGGCTCCCAGACAGAATTCAGCCAAATTACATGAAGAGAAGAGCGTCAAGTGAGAAGAAGCCACAAGTCGGAGCTGAACTGAAGATTGAGAAGGCTCTCTCAGAGGCACAAGCAGATTCATCTTCATCTCACACCACTGTGGTGGCTGGGCTCCTGCACTTCCCCCACTGAAACCAAGCTGGTCTGAAAGACTCGCCAAAAAGTTAGCCGAGCCCCAAGTGAAGGAGACAAGAGATTCATTCCATCTTTGTGCTGGCTGGAGGTTGAAGGGAGCAGAGGCAAAGGACAAAATGGCAGGAGCTCTTGGAACCAAGCAGAGAGATAGGCCTCTAAGCTAACTGGGTTATACTGGAGACAATAAAAGATCTGAACTTTTATCACCTGGCTGCATTTTGGGGTAATTATTGATCTGAACTGATACTAAGATTGCCTCCAAGAAAACCTCCCCAAGAAACCTGCTCTCCCCCAGAGAGAACTATCAAAACCACCACAATATGAATGTTATGGAATCTTATTTTTCTATAAGAAATGATTAACGGGATGATTTCAGAAAGTCTTGGAGAGACTTACATGAACTGATGTGGAATGAAATGAATAGAAGCGAAAGAACATGGTACATAGCAAGAAGAAGATGTGATGATCAATTCTGATGGACATGATTCTGTTTGACAATCGTAATTCAAGCCAATTCCAGCACACTTGTGATGGAAACAGCTAATTGAATGTCAGTTGCACCATAATATTTTCATGTTATTGTTGTTGCTTGCTTGCCTTTCATTTTCTTTCTCATTTTTTTCTTTTTTGATCTGATTTTTCTTGTGCAGCATGATAGTTGTGGAAATATGTATAGAAGAATTAATAGTTTCACACATATTAGATTATTTGTCATCTAAGGGAGAGAGTAAGAGGAAAGAAGGGCAAAATTTAGAGTACAATATTTTGCAATGATATCATTTGAAAACTATGCATATATTTTGAAAATAAAAAGCTAAAAAATATAAAAGGGAAACTACATAAAAGATCCTTAATAAATTTGAATGCATATCTCTGTCAAAAAATGATCCTGTTGGAAAATTATATTTTCAAATAAAAAATTACTTTTGGAAACTTCCTTTCAATGTTTCCCTCACAAAAGGAATTTGAAGGTACAAGTACTTCATGGTTAAAATTATATGGCAACCCTGAATCCTAATTGTATCTTTTTTATAGAGATTTTAAATGAAACTAAAATTCTTTGGGTAAACTTTTAGGATAGTTATATTCCTAATTCTGTTTAAATGATGTGAGCACACAGAAGTTCAGAGACAAAGTAGTCAATAACTATAGCAATTTAGTGTTTGACAAAAACCAAAGACTCCAGTTTTGAGGATAAGAATTCACTATTTGACAAAAGCTGCTGGGAAAATTGGAAATTAGTATGGCAGAAACTAGGCATTGACCCACACTTAACACCATATACCAAGATAAGATCAAAATGGGTTCATGACCTAGGCATAAATAATGAGATTATAGATAAATTAGAATATAGAATAGTTTGCCTCTCAGACCTGTGGAGGAGGAAGGAACTTGTGACCAATGAAGAACTAGAGATCATTATTGATCACAAAATAGAAAATTTTGATTATATCAAATTGAAAAGTTTTATACAAACAAAACTAAGGCAGGCAAGATTAGAAGAGAAGCAATAAACTGGGAAAATATTTTTACAATCAAAGTTTCTGAAAAAGGCCTCATTTCCACAATATATAAAGAAATTACTCAAATTTATAAGAAATTAAGCCATTCTTTAATTGATAAATGGTCAAAGGATATGAACAGACAAATTTTAGATGAAGAAATTGAAATGATTTCTAGTCATATGAAAAGGTGCTCCAAATAATTATTGATCAGAGAAATGCAAATTAAGACAACTCTGAGTTATCCCTATGTACCTCTTAGATTGGCTAAGATGACAGGAAAGGATAATGATGAATGTTGGAAGTGATATGGGAAAACTGTGACACTGATACATTTTTGGTGGAATTGTGAACAAATCCAACCTTTTTGGATTGTGATTTGGAATTATGCTCAAAAAAATTATCAAACTGTGCATACCTTTTGATCCAGCAGTGTTACTGCTGGGCTTATATTCCAAAAATATTCCAAAGAGACCTGAAAGAAGGGAAAGGGACCCTTATGTGGAAAAATGCTTGTGGCAGCCCTTTTTGTAGTGACTAGAAACTGGAAATTGAATGGATACCCATCAATTGGAGAATGGCTGAATAAATTATGGTATATGAATGTTTTGGGATATTATTGTTCTGTAAGAAATGACCAGCAGTCTGATTTCAAAGGATTCTGGAGAGACTTACATGAACTAATGCTAAGTGAAATGAGCAAAACAAGTAGATCATTGTATACTTCAATAACAATATTATATGATAATCTATTCCGAAGGACATGGGTCTCTTCAACAATGAAATGATGCAAACCAGTTCCATTGTTCAGTAATGAAGAAAATCAGCTACACTCAGAGGGAGAACTATAGGAATTGAGTATGGACCACAACATAGAATTTCTGCTCTCTCTGTTATTATTTCCTTGCATTTTTGTTTTCCTTTGCAGGTTTTTTTTTTTAACTTTCTTTCTAAATCCAATTTTTCTTGTGCAGCAAGATAACTATATGAATATATATATATATATATATATATATATATATATATACACACACATATATTGGATTTAACATATACTTTAACATATTTAATATGTATTGGACTACTTGCCATCTAGGGGAAGGAGTGGGGGGAAGGAGGGGAAAAGTTGGAACAGGTCTCACAAAGGTCTATGTTAAAAAAGTACCCATGAATATGTTTTGTAGATAAAAAGCTATGATAATAATAAAAAATAAACATATTATGAGTCATGATCCCTTTGGTTTTCTGGGGAATTAGATGGATCTGCCCATATAAATTGTGGAATATGAATGTTATGGAATATTATTATTCTGTAAGAAATGACCAGCAGGATGATTTCAGAAAGGCCTGGAGAGATTTACATTAACTGATGCTGAGTGAAATGAGCAGAACCAGGAGGTCATTATATACTTTAACAACAATAATAACTATATGATGATCAATTCTGATGGACATGGCTCTCTTCAACAATGAGATGAACCAAATCACTTCCATTTGTTCATAATGAAGAGAAACAGCTATACCCAACAAAAGAACTATGGGAAATGAGTATAAAACACAACATGGAATTTCCACTCCCTCTGATTTTGTCCACTTGCATTTTTGATTTCCTTCTCAGGTTATTTATACCTTATGTCGAAGTCCGATTTTTCTTGTGCAGCAAAATAACTATGGATATTTGTACATATATTGTATTTAACATATACTTTAACATATTTAACATGTATGGGTCTACTTGCCATCTAGGGGAGGGGGTGGGGGAAGGAAGGGAAAAGTTGGAACAGAAGGTTTTGCAAGGGTCAGTGCTGAAAAATTACCATGCATATATCTTATAAATAAAAAGCTATAATAAAAAAAATATAAAAAATAAATAAACCAATGTTACATTGAAAAGGGTCAGTTTTGAAAAAATATATCATTGCATATGCTTTGGAAATAAAAAAAAATCTTTAATAAAATATAAAGTAAAATAAAAAAGAAAGACTTGAAAATCTGCAAGTTCATCGAATATGCATATTTTTTTCATTCAAAATGATGGATAATTTTTTCTGGATACAGCACTTTTGGCTGACAGTCTGTTTCTTTTGACTGCCAGTATATATGATTACAGGATCTGTGATCTTTTATTATGGCTGCTGTATAGTCACATACATTTCTAAGTGTAGCTTCAGCATATTTGGATTGTATTTTCATGTTTCTTGAAACATTTTCTCTTTGATCTGGGAATTTTGAAATTTGGCAATAATATTCTTATAATTATATGTGTTTTCCACAAAGTATCACTTTGAGGAAGTGATATGTGAATTTTTTTCTATTTGTACTTTCCTCTCATATTCTGTCTATTTAGGAATATTTTCTTAGATTATTTCTTGCATCATTACGTCAAACTTATTTTATAGATACAACTTTCAGGTAGTCTAATTGCTATTATTATTTTTTCCTGAGGCAATTGGACTTAAGTGACTTGCCCAGAGTCACATAGCTAGGAAGTGTCAAGGGTCTGAGACCAGATTTGAATTCAGGTCTTCCTGACTTCGGGGCTTGTGCTCAATCCACTGTATCACCTAGCGGCCCTAATCTAATTATTCTTCATTTTATCCTCTTGATCTGTTCTCCAGATCTATTGTTTTTCTTTTTTTTTTTTTAATAGCTTTTAATTTACATAGGTAATTTTTCAGCATTGGCAGGTATAAACCCTTTTGTTCCAACTTTTTTCCTCCTTCCCCCCACCCTTTCCCCCAGATGGCAGGTTGACCAATACATGTTAAATATATTAAAGTATAAGTTAAATACAATATATGTGTACATGTCCAAACAGTTATTTTGCTTTATAAAAAGAGTTGGACTTTGAAGTAGTGTACAATTAGCCTGGGAAGAAAATAAAAAATGCAGGTGGACAAAAATAGAGGGATTGGGAATTCTATATAGTGGTTTAGTCATCTCCCAGAGTACTTTCCTTGGGTGTAGTTGGTTCAGTTCACTGTTCTATTGGAACTGATTTGATTTATCTCATTGTTGAAGATGGCCACATCCATCAGAATTGATCATCATATAGTATTGTTGTTGAAGTAAATAATGATCTTCTGGTCCTGCTCATTTCACTCAGCATCAGTTCATGTAAGTCTCTCCATGCCTTTCTGAAATCATCCTGTTGGTCATTTCTTACAGAAAAATAATATTCCATAATACTCATATACCACAATTTATTCAGCCATTCTCCAATTGATGGGCATCCACTCAGTTTCCAGTTTCTGGCCACTATAAAGAGGGCTGCCACGAACATTCTTGAATATACAAGTCCCTTTCCCTTATCTATTGTTTTTCTCATAAAATGTTTCACATTTTTTCTATTTTTTCATTTCTCATATTATGCTTTGTTATTTCTTGGACTCTTCTAGCTTCCTTGACTTTCCCTTCCCCAATTCTAATTTTCAAAGAATTATTTCCATATATAAGATATTCTATCTTCTTTTCTTGTTTTTTCATTGACTTCTTTTTTCTCTGATGGCTTTTATTTAGTTAGTTTTTCTTCCATCTCTCATTTGATTTTTTTTCTTTTGGAGTTCAATAAATTCTTTCTGGGCAGGGAGCCATTTGATGTTAATTTTTAGAGTTGAGCTAGCATTTTTGGTTTGTGTTTTACTTATATTTAACTCTGAAGATGAAGCCCCTTTAAAAAATAGTAAAGCTTTTTATTTACAAAACATATGCATGGGTAATTTTTCAACATTGACCCTTGCAAAACCTTCTTTTCCAAATTTTCCCCTCATTCCACCCACCCTCTCCCCTAGATGGTAAGAAGTCCAATACATGTTAAATATGTTAAAATATATGTCAAATCCAATATATATGTGTATGTGTATACACACACACTATATATCTACATACATACATATTTATAGATTTTTCTTGCTGCACAAGAAAAATCGATCAAGAAATGAAAAAACCTGAGGGAAAAATAAAACAAAATGCAAGCAAACAACAATAGAAAGAGTGAGAATGCTATGTTGTGGTTCATACTCAGTTCCTGCCGTAGATGTCTGCAGGTAGGTGGCTCTCTTAATCACTGAACAAGTGGAACTGGTTTGAATCATCTTATTGCTGAAGGGAGCCTCATCCTTCATAATTGATCATGGTATAGTCTTGATGCTGCTATGTATAATTATAATTATCTCTTGGTTCTGCTCATTTCACTTAGCATGAATTCATGTAAATCTCTCAAGGCTCTCTGAAATCATCCTGTTGGTCATTTCTTACAGAATGATTGGTATTGGTATTGGTTAAATAAATAAATAAATAGATTAGTTTAGGTAGTATTATCATTTTTATTATATTCACTTCTTTATTTATTTATTTTAATGATAAGTATTAGTGTAAACACCTCTAATTGTAGGTCAGGGATGGTGCCTCTAATTTAACCTCAGCTTTCCGCTCTGACCTGGAATCTCAAACCAAGAGCTCCTCCCAGCTTTAAGTACTGGCAGCCAGCAGGTTCCCTGTTCACTGTTTCTGTACTCAATGGGTCTACTGGTTTCTTCTCAATCAGTGCTGGGTTGCTGCGGCACAGCGGGACTTGCTGGTCCTAATGTTTCACTGAGTCTTCCTGGGTTCAGATCCTGACTCCATATGCAGTTCAGAAAGTCAAAGTTTCTTGGGTTCCTGCTGAGAATCCCGCCAAACCAAGTTAGCTCCAGGACATGCTACTTGGTGTTTCTGTGTAAGTAGCCTAGGGGTGTTTGCACTTCACACTGGTTAATCCCTGACTTGGATTTTTCTTGAGTTCTTTTAGGGCTATCCTGCATTTTGTCCCAAAATGTCTTGATTTTTCAACAATTTATATTCTCGCTGAGGTGCAAATTTCTTCTGTTTTTTTAGGGCAAATCTGAAGAGCTTGAAATTCGCTGAACTAAGCTACCGTCTTCTTAGAATTCTCCCATGAAGTGATTTTAATGTGATGATTTAAAAAAAGAGAGATTAAAGAGTGGAAAAAGGATTGCACTGGGAAAGAGGAAAAGGGAAGATTTTAAAATAGGGTAAATAAAATCTTGAGTACCTTTGGTGTGGGCGTTCACTGAAAACATGCAAACTCTTGAAAGGAATATTCATCAAAGGACCACATTTTTACTGTTTCACTAAATTTAACTAAAAGATGTTGCAAACACATAAATCTACTGCACTTACTGTTTCTTGATTATGGTAAAATAAGTGATTTCAAAGAAGGTAATACCACCTCACAGCTCTTTTAAACTAAGATTTCTTTCCCATTCTTTTCCCTCATTCCTCTTTCTTCTCCTTTTCATTCGCCTTTTTATTATTAGTGTTTTTTTTTAATAATAATAATTTTATATAGAACTTTAAGGTTGATAATATGCTTTTCAAATATTATGTCATTTGCTCCTCACAATAAGCCCAGGAGATAGTTACCATTATTATCTCCATGTACAGGGATTGCTGAGTCAGAAATAGGTTATGTAACTTGTTCAGGTTCACGTACTACTAAGTTTCTGAATCTGAATATGCATTCAAGTTTTGCTGATGCCAGACCTCTATGCAATGCTACATTCAGCTGCCAAAATTATTTATAAGTTCTAGGAAAATTTAACAATAGAAATATCCTGTTTATTCATCATCTAATTCAATATTACATAAAGCATAAAATAAAGAGATGTATGCTCACCAAACTTTTTTTTCAAATGCGAGGCAAAAGAAGTAGTACAAATTACAAATTCAGTTAAGTACATGACACTTTTCAACCATCTCCACATCTTTTACAACCATCTCCATGCCACACTGCTGCACTATGGCATCCTTTGATTTCTCAGTCTCTCTAGTCTGTCTCTTTGTCTCTATCTTTCTCTGTCTCTCTCTCTCTGTAATTCTCTTTTTCACACACACACACACACACACACACATTTATCAAAGATCAAAAGTTTGAAAGGTTGCTCAAATCACATAAGAGTATTATATTTCAGAATGGCGAAGTAAAGAGACAGTAAACGTGAAGAAATTGAATATGAGAAAAAGAGAAGTAATGAGGAGTACATAAGTTTGCCTGAATGGAGAGTATGGGATGCAGAGCACACATAATGTAGTTAATCTTGACAAGGAGACTAGAATAAAAAGAATGCATGCTGGAGATGATTAAAAGGACTTTTTTATTTTAAAGTGGGTGGAAGCAAGAGAGTGAGAAAATAAAAATCCTTTTTGTCATTAAGGTAAGAGGTAAAATTATTTGCTGAGAATTTTTAGAAGAGATCAATATGACTCCATAATCAATATGGAGACCCCATGAGACAATCAGTGAAGAATATAAGTATTATTATAAAGCAGTGAAAGCTCAAATGGAGTTAAAGACATTTTTTTAGTGAATTCTATGGAAATTGTTGGGTGCCCTTCTCCAATATTGTTTAAATTGCAGGTGAGTAGATGCAAAGAGCATTCATTGAAACACATATATGAACCAAGAAGAGTTGGAACTAGTAACAATATAAGATATCAAAAAAAAAGGATTAAGTATAGTGTATTGATAGACTGGTTAAACATTAAACATGGAGTAATTTAAGTGAAGTAAGGGGAAGTGAGGTCACAGCTTGAGTGATGAATTAAAGAAATATAGAAGAGAATGAGAATTAGAGATGATAATAATGATATATGATATATTTAATATGAATGGCTCAGAGGAAAACATGGAAAAATGGGAAGTAGTGTTTGGATAATGGAATTTTATAATTCAAGATCATAGAGATAGAATAGTTATCAGTGATGGTAAGATGAAGGAAAGAGGCAGCTAGATGGTTCAGTGGGTAGAGTCAAGAAGACCTGAGTTCAAATCCAAATGTAGATACTCACTAAATGTGTTGCCCTATGCAAGACATTTAACCTCTACCTTAAGACAGCAGAGGAGAAAATGGCAAATTACTCTGGTGTTGTTGCCAAGAAAACCCATGGGATAATGAAGAATTGGGTGTAACTGAATGACTGAACAATAAAGATTAACAATATAACTCCTTCTTTGTACATAGGATATGAAGTGAAGATGAAGATCAAATAAATGGAATAAGCTTATAAAGTGGGAAACCATACTAATCAAAAGAACATTAGAATATGTAATGAAATCCTTAATTATGAGCCAATAATTTAGGATAGAAAAAAGAGCCAAATGTTGATTGAACTCCTTGATATAAGAGAAGGATCAACCTGGATTAGAAGTAGGGAGTCCATGTATTCCAGAGAACTTGCATGGCCCCACAAACATAATTAACTAGAGGAGCAGAAATAAATTAAATTGCACATTCTATGCCAAAGCCAATCATGGGTTTATCTCTAAAATAGCTATCTTACTCCACTCTTCTTCTTTTCACTTTTGGACCCCAGATGCTGCATCAGGACAGCATTGACTTTAGAGAAGTTATAACATGAAGGTGTCATTTTAGAAATGCATAGCATACACATGGGAATTTTTTTTTTTTCTGAAGCAAGGTACCATTA
The DNA here is from genome assembly GCF_016432865.1 of Antechinus flavipes. Classification (NCBI taxonomy): domain Eukaryota; kingdom Metazoa; phylum Chordata; class Mammalia; order Dasyuromorphia; family Dasyuridae; genus Antechinus; species Antechinus flavipes. The sequence goes on along the minus strand of NC_067398.1, from coordinate 408,328,336 downwards.
ACCTTATCCTGTCCCACATAATTCATTAGTTGTTGCAGGAATCACTTAGCACATATGTTATGGCATATAGAGCAGTAGATAATAAGACCTCTGACTCTTCTTTATTAATTCTTTCATTTACTGATCTGCCTTCTTTATTACAAAAAATTAGTAACATAGGTTGAATATATGTGAATGGGTTGTGATCTGTATCACATTTTTTCATTTGATTAATTTTATTATCTTTCCTCCTAAATCTATTCATCTTTAGTAATTGATAGAACAGATCACATATTATCTTTTGAACCCAAGCAATGGGAAGTCCCAAAAGAATAGTATTAGCATATTGGATAGACATTCCAAAGATAAACATTTCAAAAAATTAGCATTGCACGCTGGAGGAAGTGACGATATTGAAGCAAATAAAAATTGACTAATTTCATCAAGTAGTTTGTCATATGTTGGGACCATTTTTGATATTTCTTCATATTTAAGGGAATATATAGCAAATGCTATATATATTTCAAGTCATTATAGTGTTGATTGGTTTTGAAAAAAAAGACTTTTCATTGAGAAATCATTGCAGAAAAAGTGTGGAATTGACTCATTCCTCACCCATATTTGGTTAATGTAGAATTTTTTTTTTTAATGAGGTGAGTATGTTCAAAGACTTAAACATGAAAGGATTTAATGATTCATTGCCTTTGTATCACCAAAGTAGTAAGAAAGTCAAGATTCAAGCTTCATTTTCCTTCATATGCCATGAGCTTTTTGATCATTACCCTATCTATAACACAGATGCAGATATATACAAATTTCTTCAAACTCTTGTGAAAAATTGCATATTGTCACATTCTAATATTTATGTTAGACAGATGTTTCAGTGGATAGAAAGTTAATCCTTAAATTCCATTTGCCATCATTCACTAGCAAACCACTTTATTGTCTTTGTTAAGAAAACCCATGGACAACTTTGGTATGTTGTGCTCCACAGAGACATTTGATTTTCATGTTTTGTTTTAGTCTACTACTTTACAAAAGCTATTAATTACCCCAATGACTATCTTTGTTAATTCCTTAAAATTTTCTGCATAAATCATTCCATTATTAATAAACAAGGATGGAATTGTTTTTTCTTTATCTGTATTTACACTTTTAATTTCTTTCTCTTGCCTTATTATAGTGATAGAATTTCAGGGCTATAGCAAAAAATGTTTGGAAGAATATGTATTTTTTTATTTAAACCTTTATTTGTTGAGAAAAATCCTAGTGTAGTCCTATGGACTATGATGGCTGCTTTGGTTTCAGATGGATACTTAGTATAATATTAAAATAATTGCTCAAATTTTGTGTCATAAAAATTCTCTGATAGCTTCCTTTCTTAATTTTTGAGAATATTTTGTGTAGAATCACTACCAACTTTTCTTTAAAAATTCAATAGATATCTCATATTAATAGGACATAGATTTCCATTAATCTCAGGAGTTTTTGTTGTTATTTATTGGTTTTGTGTTTTTTTTGTTTCTTTTTGGTTGTTGTTGTTCATAGTTCTTTTTGAGCCAGTTATATTTTATTTTCTGAGAAAGGGATTTCCATTTAGTCTTTCATTAGTATTTTGCTTTTTAGAAGTAGTCTTCATTTTCTCTGATATTCATTTATATGCACACACACACACACACATATGTTTTAATTATTCTTTTGTTTAATTTCTTCTGATTTGGTTGTGATATTAGCTTGATAATTTGAATTTTATTTCCTTTTATTTTGTCCCTGCTTTCATATTAAATTAGTTTAAAATTTATATTTTTATCATTTTTTTATTTTAAAAAATTATTAATGTTTTCTGTTTATTACATCACAGTAGAATCTCATGTATCCCTTACCACCACCTCCTCCAAGAGAGCCATTACAGATGCTCAATAATGGGGAATTTTTTGAGAGGAAAAAGTAATCAGAATAACAAATCATACATTGAAAAATTTTAAAAACAAATGAAAAGTATAATGCATGTGTCCCCACCTACACAAAGGGCAGATGAGGCATTCTTTGTAAACCTATAAAATTTTGTCAAATTAACATTTGGTTTTTTTGTGTAATTCTTCCCATATATATTATTGAACTTATTATGTTTATTCTTTTCTTGATACTTCTTACTTCACTGTGCAATATATACTTTTTTCCCCCATATTTCTCTGAATTGATCACATGCATCATTTCTTCTAAAACTGTAAGGTTCTATTACATTCACATACCATAATTTGTTTAGTCTTTGCCCAATCAATAGACATCCACTTGTTTCTAATTCTTGCCTATTATAAAAATGTTGCTATAAATATTTTGGGAAATATGGGAATGTTTTCTGCTCGTTTGTTTTCTTTTAAATGTCTTCTTTTGCATGACTCCAGAAATGGTCCCAAAGTGTATAGATATTTTAGTCATGTAAATCACATAATTTCAAATTGTTTCCAAAATAGTTGTGCAAATCTTACAAGTGGATATTCAGTCATTGCTTGAAGCCCTCCTGATTGGGAACCTGTTCAATCTTATATTCCATTATATTTTAATTGTCAAGAAACCTTCTTTTACATCAAAATTAAATGACAATTCACATGCTTTGCTTCTAATTCTATCTCCTGAGCCAAAATGGGACAAATTTAATCCTTTTTTCTATGAGGCAAATCTCTTAAAGTTCTTAATGGTGTCTTAGAAATGGGATTGACTTGAGTAGCTATCAAGTACAAATCCCCTTGTATTTTATAGATGAGGAAACAAATACAGAGAGATTAAATGATTTGTGTGATGCTTAAGTGATTGACTTGCCTAAAATTACTCAACTAATAAGTGTCTGAGTCAGAATTTGAGTCCAGATCTTCCTGTGGAGCTTTCTCACTTTCAGATTAAATATATATGTATTATATTTCATCAACCAATCTCATTTTAAAGATGATGAAAGAGAAGCTTAGGGTTGTTAAATTATTTACTTCTGATGTCATAGCTATTAAGTATAGGAATATGGATTAAGCACCTCCCTGTTAGAGACTTTCCTTCTGACAACTGCAATGTATGCCCATGTCAGCTGGTAGGGTGGTCCCAGGAGTAGAAGAGGGCTTGGCCTCTGAGACAGGAGGTTATGTGTTACAGGTGTTAGATCTTTTCTTAGGACGCAGCACTAACTCCAGGTGTCTTCCTTCTGCTGATCCACCTATGCAGTGCTGAGTGGGCTAGACACAAGATAATCTCAGAGGAAAATAAATATATATGGCCAGCTTTGCTATTGGCAAAAAAGTAGGATGCAGACAGAAGGAGAGAGAGGCAGAGATGTAGAGAGATTCAGGGATGCAGAAAGAGAGACACATAGAGACATACATATACTTGCACTTGCTTCCTGCTAACCCCTGCTGAGATTACCAAGAAAGAAAGGCCCCTTAACATTGGTCTCGTCTCTATGTCTATCAAGGGAAGATTAGTATGTGTGGCCTTGGCAATCAGTAGCCTCAGAGCAGGTTACACCCCACCCCCAAAAGTAGTTGTAGTAACTTATAGTTCCATGAAGATTGTGTTAATGTGTTGTGAGCTTTTTCTTCTCAAAAAACAGCCAGGTGATAAAAGTTCAGATCTTTTAATATCTCCAATATAGCCCGGTTAGCTTAGAGGCCTATCTCTCTGCTTGGTTCCAAGAGCTCTCTCCAAATGTCTTTAAATCCAAAGGTCTGGTCCTTCAGCCTCTGCCTCTGCTTTCTTCAGCCTCCAGCCAGCTCCAGTCTTCATGTCATTCCAGTGAAATCTCGACTTGTAGCGTCTTCCTCTCTCCCGAACTCTCCGACTGGCCCATTGGCCTATTTATGCTCCTTCCAGAGAGAGGGATTATGGGTAGTTCTACTTAGTACCTTGTTTCAGGTTCTGCCCAAAACATCTTCTTGTAAGATTAGATCAACTCTAATTACTTAGCAGTTAGTAAGGATTCCAACATCTCCCCCTTTCTTTTGTTTTAAAACATAGGGGATTTCAATATGGGCCAGAACTTTGTAACAGATATACATGGTATACATAAATCCATCAATATGGGAAGCATTATACATAATTTACATGAGCACATAGCAATATAACACAGGCTAGTGGTAATGTAACAAATAACACGAATCAACATGAAAATTTAACTACTGCAAAAGTCTCATCAACAATCTTTCATCTCAAGAAATCCAATGATTCTTGCAATTGCTTAAAATACATAAGCACATAGTAATATAACACAGGCTAGTAGTAATGTAACAACATAAATCGACCTGAAAATTTACAAATGTCCATAAGTCCTAGAAATAGTCCATAAGGAATCCATTGTCCATTAGTTCATGCGCCAGGAATCTAATAATTCCTGTAAGCTCCGAAGTACTGCAAAAGGTCTCATCAACAATTTTTCATCTTAAGGAATCCAATGATTCTCGCTGGTTTTTCAAGAATTAAAACAGTTTCATCTTGTGTTAGGAAATCCAATGATTCCTGAAGCTTTTAAAAGTCTTTTTAACAGTTTCATAGTCAACCATCTGATTCTTTCTCCATCTGTGGAAATATAAGCAGATCCTCTTCCCCAAGCAGTTAATCTAATTCCCTTCTATTTACCAAATTTGGGATTTCTCCTCATCATCTGGTAATTACATTGGAGTCGTTTGCATTGGATATTGTCTTGTTGTCTTAAAAGGCCTGTATTCTTCCCAACTGTAATCCTGATTGCTTTTCTGTTGGTTGATGACATCAGGGTTCTGAATTTCTAAAGTCTCTCTGGGTGTAACCTCAGCTGCTATCATGCCCCACCTGTCCTTTGATTGATACTTTGTAGCTGGGCCTTGCCTCTCATTCCTCTGGGTCAATATACATTTAGAGGCCCAGTGAAAGCCTCGGTTACATTTTGGACATGGGGTTTTAGGTTTTCTCTCACCCTGTCTTCTCACTCTATCTCCATATCTACAATGAGCTCTCAAATGTCCAACTTTTCCGCAATGAAAACATCGACGAGTTTCTCTAGAATTCCTCTGCCAAGAAGGACCTTGTCTTTCCATGTTCATCATAGTCTGGGCATAATAAGCATTTGTGCCCACTGTGGCACAGTGTCTTATGATTTCCTCTAAAGGAGCATCTTTGTCTAGCCCCCATATAATTCTCTTGCAAATCTCATTGGCATTTTCCTTAGCCAGATGTCTGGTCATTATTTCTGTTGCTGCATTATCTCCAATGGTTCTTATTACAGCTGTTTGTAAACGTCCCACAAAATCTGCAAAAGGTTCATTGGGACCTTGCTCTATTTTTGTGAAAGCATTATTTCCATCTTTCTGTCCAGGGAGAGAATTCCAAGCTTTTATTGCAGCCTTAGAAATTTGCTCATACACTGTTATGGGATAATAAATCTGTTCTGAACTCTCTGCATACTGACCTTCACCAGCTAGTTGGTCAAAAGAAACTTGTACAATAGCTCCTGTTTGCCTATTGCGTTGGTCTTGAATCCTACATAATTCATGAAACTCTGAAAGCCACAATAAATTTTTGTCCCGATTCAAGACATGTTTTAGCAATGGATTTCCAGTCATTCGGGGTTAAGATTTCATAAGACAAATTATCCAGTAACATCTTCACATAAGTTGATGTAGCCCCATAAAGAGTGCAACCCTTTTTCAAATCTTTAATTTTTCCCAAATTAAAAGGAGTGTATTTTCTCTCTTTTTGACCTGAGGAGTTGAGCTCTTCAATCACAGGATATGCATTTATAAAATCAGATATACCTTCTCCTTCATTTTTTGCTTTAATTAATGCTTTTTCTAATCTTGTCAAATTCTGCTTTACAGGAGAAGCTGACTGTGTTTCTGTCTCTCTCCCTCCCCCTTGTTCCACACATGAAGGGTTAATTGCAGAGGGAGGGTCATGAGATGTGGAATCACCTAATTCCTCTGCTGTGAAGTATCATACTCAGAATTATAATTAACTCCATTCTCATCTGATTCGTCCTCCTTTTCACCTAGTAAAGTTGGCATTTCTTCCTCTTGTACTTTCCTTTTCATCATTCTATCACTTAAATAACTTCTTATAGCCAATTGTATTACATTATATGTATTAATTATTGAGTTAGGCCCATTTTTATCATAGAATTGACAAAGATCCTCTCCAACCAATTTCCATTCATTTAGATCTAATTCCTTATCAAGAGAGAAACAAGGACATATATCCTTTACAGTTTGTAAAAGTTCAGTGATTTGCTGTAAACTTATAATTAAACCTTGGCTTTCCATAATTTTGACAATGCTCTCTAAACATTTTCCTTGAACAGAAACAGAAGGCTGTTTTCTAAATATCTGTCCCATCTTAGATGAAATTCTACTTTAACTCTTCTAACAAAATTTCTTTGTTGCACTCACCCTAATTTCTGGGTTGAAGTCTTTTCCACTGGATCAGGATCAGAGGCTTTTCCACTTGAATCAGGATCGGAGCTTTTCCACTGAAATCCACTGAGGGGTCTGTTTGTCCCACGTTCAGGGCGCCAAAATGTTGTGAGCTTTTTCTTCTCAAAAAACAGCCAGGTGATAAAAGTTCAGATCTTTTAATATCTCCAATATAGCCCAGTTAGCTTAGAGGCCTATCTCTCTGCTTGGTTCCAAGAGCTCTCTCCAAATGTCTTTAAATCCAAAGGTCTGGTCCTTCAGCCTCTGCCTCTGCTTTCTTCAGCCTCCAGCCAGCTCCAGTCTTCATGTCATTCCAGTGAAATCTCGACTTGTAGCGTCTTCCTCTCTCCCGAACTCTCCGACTGGCCCATTGGCCTATTTATGCTCCTTCCAGAGAGAGGGATTATGGGTAGTTCTACTTAGTACCTTGTTTCAGGTTCTGCCCAAAACATCTTCTTGTAAGATTAGATCAACTCTAATTACTTAGCAGTTAGTAAGGATTCCAACATTAATGTAAATTCTTCCACAAGCATTCCAACATTGACTTTTTTGGTCATTGTTGTGTGAGTTGGGATGGGGTGGGGTGGGGTCCCTGTAATTGTTTTTTAACTTATTTTCTCAAGTATGCAGAAAACTTAAAGAAATTTTGATCAGTATTTCTTTCATTATTAGTACTTTAGAACATTTTCATATGATTGTGGGTGTTTTGTAGTTCTTTTGACAATTGCTAATTCATATATTTTAACTATTTATCTATTGGGTAATTGCTATTAGTCATATTATCTTTTAGTTTATAAATTTTGAATACCAAAACTTTATCACAGAAAATTTGATACAAAGTTTTATGTTCTTAAGCCACTTCCTTTTTGATCTTAAATTCATGCATATTGTGTACAAAAGCTTTTCATTTTTAAGCAAAATTGTCTTATTTATCTTTAGTAATTTCCTCTATCTCATATACTTAAGAATACACTTCCATGAGAAATACATTATATGTTTCTTTTCCAAATATGTGGACTTTAATATTAAGGTCCCATATCCATTTAAAATCCTAATTTCTGCAAGACTACTTTTCAATTTTCTCAGCAGTATTTGTTTTGTTTTATTTTCTATCATATTGGGAGGTTTTTGTTAGGTAAAATATATTTTATACTTTATCAAACATCAGGTTATGGATTTTCTGAATCTCCTGTATTTAGTGTATCTTCCTCTCTTATTTTTTAACCAATATAAAAAGGTTTTGATGGTTTTTGCATTATGATAGAGTTTTAAGTCTGAAATAGTCAATCCTCTTTTCTCCTTACCTTTTTTTAATTGTTTCCTTCATATTTGTCACCTTTTGTTTTTCCAACTTAGCTTTCCCATTATTTTATCAAGTACTATATTGCATCTTTTTTTTGGTAATAAATTGATCATTATAGCATAACAAATTCATTTTGAGAGTATCATCATTTTTAATTTTGTTGGCACAGCATGGCACAGTGCACCAAATATTCATCCAACTATTTATGCATTTTTTATTGTTTCTGTTTTTATAATTAAAGTATACTGTATAATTGAATCTATTTGTCTTGTATATATTGAAAAAATGATTCCCTGGATATTTATTGTATTTTATATTTATTTGTGGTTATTTTCTTTTTCTATTATTGTTTCTTGGGTTTTGTTATTATTATGCAGAAATTCTGTTAATTTTTGAAGATTTATCATGTAGATAACATTTTTTCTGACATTTAATCATCTAAGATCTCTATAAGCCTTTCTAAGGATTTTTAATATGTTCTTGAAAATATTCATCTGTTTCTTCTGTATTTTTTTTTTTTTTTTAGCATCTAACTGTGTTTAATATATTCTGATAATTCCTTTTCGTCTGACTTTGCTGTGATTTTACTTTACTACTTACAGTTTTTTTGGAATATTTTCCCCATCCTATATTAAAGCAGTATTTTTCCTCTAGTTATTTTAGCCTATTCTAAAGTGAGGTGTGGGAGTTCAAATGTTGGAGTTCTTGTTCTTCTCAAAACACAGATGGTTTAGCTTAGAGCCCTCCGAATGTCTCCAAATCCAAAGGTTCTGTCCTTTAGCCTCTGCCTCTCCTTTCTTCAGCCTCCAGCCAGCACAAAGATGGAATGAATCTCTTGTCTCCTTCACTTGGGGCTCGGCTAGCTTTCTGGTGAGTCTTTCAGACCAGCTTGGTCTCAGGGGGGAAGTGCAGGAGCCCAGCCACCAACCACAGTGGTGTGAGATAAAGATGAATCTAGTTGTCCACTGAACTCTCGACTCAGTAGCTTTATCCTCTGAAAACTTTTCTTCTGCCACCAGCCAGCCAAATGGAAAATATTCTGTCTTGCCTCGGAGAGAGGGCTTCTGGAGTAATTCCACTGAAATCTCTCAAAGTGCTCTGTGTCTGCACCAGAGTTCCTCTTCTCCAACCAGCTGAACTCTCTTCTGCGACCAGCCAGCCAAATGGAAAATCTTTTGGAATAGCTCTCTCTTCACTGGCCTTATATCTGACTCTTCTGAGAGAATGGGATTATGGGTTTTCTCCCATAGTGCTCTCTGGCCCTAAGAGCTTTAAGGGAGGTGTGAATTCACCAAGTCACAAAGTTTACTTTGTGAATCTGGCATACTTGTGAACTCCCGGTAAAGGTGTAAACACAAGCATTGTACTAATTAGTTCTACTTAGTACCTTGTTTCAGGTTCTGGCCAAAACATCTTCTTGTAAGATTAGATCAACTCTAATTAGTTAGCAGTTTGTAAAGATTCCAACAGTGAGGTAATCAAATTCTCATCAACACTCATGCTCTTAACATCAATTCTCCCATCTCATTGTTTAACCTTCCCTTAGCTTTGAAGGATTAAAAACATTCCATTTTCTTTATACTTTTTATTTAATTCATCCTCTATTTTCATTTTGCTAAGATAAGAAGTCAAATAGAACCCTCTTTCTCTCCTAACCTTTCACTTATTTTTGGTTAAGCATTATTATTTTCTGTACCTTTCCCTTAAAATAAGTGTTTTTTTTTTCCCTTCACATTTCTTTTTAAAATTTTACTTTATGTCTTTTATAGACTTGTGTACTTTGATTCATAGTCCTCAAACTTATTTAGTCCCTTGTATTCCTCATGGAATTAAAAAAATTCTTAAGTTATATTTTGGGATTTTTCTTAATAGTTTCTGTGTTATTATCTTCCCCAACTCCAACTTCTTTTTCTTTTTTGCCTTAATCTTAGAAATACCAATTTCTGCAATGTTAAAGAGGATATTATCTCATACTAGCTATTTTCCTAGGTCTCTAATTATATATTCATTAATGATTTTGCCCTACTTATATTCATCCACCTTTTCTCCCCCATTTATCTTGAAATCTTTTTCTTGAATTCTCATTCTTAATCTCTGGGTGTCACTTGCCTTTAAGTAATCTTATTCCCCTTCTCTGGACACAGGTTTAGTGTTTGATTTTTTTTTTTTTAATGTACCAAGGCACTGCAAATTATACCCAATTAAAGATTCTGTTGTAATTTTATTGGATTTCTCTCTTTTTCATTTGTAACATTTTAAAATGGCATCTTTTCACATCTCTGAAACAAGATTTTCTATTATCTCTTTTTTAACCACTCCTTTGTTTTTCTGGAACATTATTCTGAAGACCAGATTTTTCTGAAACTAGTTTTTGTTGTTTGTCTTTGACTTAAGTAAGATATATTACTTCTCACTTATATCTCATTTATTTCTTTTTTTCATTGTGTGTTTTTGTTCACATTCTATAATTTAGACTCCACAAATTAACTTACTTATAGGTAAGGTGTTGCAAGGTTTAGTCTATTATATTTTATGTCTATTTCTTTGCCATCACTTTTATTTTATTTCTAATTTCATTCTCATCTCTAGGTACTTTTAGAAAGCTATCTCCTAATTCTCTTTCTCTAGTTATTATGTAATTGTCCCTGGTTACTGTATTTGTTTGTACTTCTGTTGTCTGGGTTTTCAAAAAGTAAATAGTTTTATTTATCTGGGATTTTTAAGGAAAAAAGATATATCTTTGCAATGGATTTTTCTTTTTTTAATTAATAGTTAGCTTTAAGTTTTAAGGGTATTTCATCTCTTTTTGTATCTTAAGCAACTTTGCTTTGCACATAGTATTATTCTATTCTAGCCTGTGTTTTCCAGTGAAAGCCGAATAATATTAAGATATTTGAATTTATTAATTTTTATATTTGAAGGTCTTTCTTTTTATTGCTTAAAATGTATTAACTCTTATTGGTATTTTTACTACTAGAGGTCTTGGGGTTTGCAGAATAGTTTTTCTTTCTTCCTTTTTTGCTTGTTTGCTTGTTTTATTGCTATTATTTTGATGTAATATGAGAAGTATCTCAATGCACATTAAATTTTATATGTTCACAAGTCCTAGGAATTTTTTGCATTATTTCCAGCATTATGATGTCCATAATTATTTTTATCTGCCATTATCCCCCTGAAAGACCTGCAATTCCTATGTTATATCTGTAAATCATATTTTTGGAATAAATGATTTTGTAGTGAATATTTTTAATAAATTTTGTTTCTTTTTCAAAATTGTCCTTCAATTCTTTGTTTCTTTGATAAGATTTGTCACCAAGCATGTTTTTTTCTAATTCTGACATTATTTTTGTTATGCAGAGTACATATTCTTATTACGTAATGCCTACTTTGCTTAGAAACTATTCAAAAACAGCCAGCTACTATACGCTGTTCTTTTAGGGATTCATAGTATCTTCTATCTCATCGGGTCTTGATTTATTTATTTTTTGGGGGCTTATAATGTTGATTCAGCCTACTTAGCTGAAATGAAGATCATATTCCATTCTGCTATTATTATTGTATCTATTCACTTATCTGATCATTTTAAAGGTCTTTAAAGTGAGTTTTCTTTCTCCTCAGATGTTTGGTAATTTCTGAATTTTTTTCCTTCTATTTTTTTTAAATCACTCATTTCCTGAGTCTTTCTCCTTTTATTGATTTTTTTGAAGCCAATGCCATTTCAACCTCCTTTTATGCTAGATAACTTTTCTTTTATTCATTCCAGTTTCTGCTTTGAGTAGTTCTTGAGGGAAAGAACTGACCCCAGTTTAATGCTAGATTCCTCACTTCAGATAGACCTGGAGGATTCATATACAGATTTTGGTTCCTGACCCAGTTCCCAATCTCAATTCTCTGAGAAAGGAATAAGACAAAGTAATGTCAAACTGTAGACCCAGTTACTGAAAACTTCTGTTTTTTGTTTTCCCACAACATTAGATAAGGACAAAAATATTTCAGTCAGCATATGGTGACTGATAATGGAGGGTGTACTTAGTGAATTTCTTAAGGTTAAGGATTCTTTTTACTTCATAATGTTGTTAACTCGGGATTCTTGGTGTAATATCCCATATAGATAGCAAGAACTTCTTTAGTTCTTACTTTAAATTCCTATTTTGGAGATGTTTTGAGAATTCATGACTATGAATGTATCAAATATACCACATGTATCAAAAGCCAGTTTTATTTTCAAACATGTAATACCATTGTTATGGAAAGAATGTATTAAAATATGCACCATAATAAGGTTATTTTCACTAGTGGTTTTTCACCTTGGGCTACTTTCTTCATTATGAATGTAAAAAAGCAACATGTCAAATAAAATTATTTTATGCATCTGAAAGTAAATGAAGTTTTAGGGTACATTTGGAAATATTTCATTAGATTATATATCAATTTTAGAAACACATGACTTAATTGTGACAATAGAAAAAGTAAACACTCCTGAAATATATACAAGTTATATAGTATTATTTCCCAAATTTAATTCAAATAAATGGTGTGATTATCTTCCATCTATATAAAATCCCTACAGATTGTTTCCAGGTTTCAATGTATAGCCATATGTATATGAGGAACTGGTCTGAAACATGGTCAATTTGTTCCCTTTGTCCTCTTTTACCATCCATCCTGGTTGTCACATATGGCTCAATTGTGAAGTTATCACATCAATCATTAAGGTGGCTGCAAAATAAATTGACTGTAGTGAAAGTCATTTATTATGAGCATGCATGGTGTTTTTTCTTAATATTGTCTGTCTTCATAATTGAAAGTTGCTAAACAATTTCCTAAGTTAAAATCCCTAAAAAGTTATTATTTCAGATATCTTCTAAATCTTGCAAGAGAGTCTAATATTCCACTGGAATTTTAGAGTAGGATCAATATATTTTTTGTGATAAATCTTGCTGAATAAAAGCTATCATTTTAATGACTTTAGATAAACAAAACAAAGAACAAACACATTATCCCCTAACAATTCAAATGGGAAAAACTTTCAGAAAGCCATCAGAAATCACAAAAAAAGGCATATAATTTATTGTTTGAAGGCGGAGCCAAGATGGTAGAGAGCAGACTCTCTGTGACCTCCTCTAACTTTCTCTCAAACCAACAGCAGATTAACCCTTTAAATTGGTTTTGGAGCCAAAGAATCCACAAATATTTGGAGTTTAAGAAATTTCTTGAAGAAGATACCTTGGGAGAACTTCAGAACAGGTCTATCTCAAATGGGCAAAGAGACAGTCTGTTGAGCCCAGACTGCATCAAAGGAATGCAAGGTGTGGCAGAGAGTCAGAGCCCTGAAGCTTCCACTCACCTACGAATCTTCCATGAACCTCTTAGGCTACTCTGTCCTGGTTGCAAGCAGGTGGTTTGGTAGATTTGCCAAATTTGACAAATTGTAAAACACTGAGCCCAAGAAGAATGCTGGACCTAGCTGCCATTACCCAGCACTGGAAATCAAGTAGGAAAACTGCCCTAAGGCAAATTAAGGCAGCTGTCTCTCCTTGCCATTGAACAGACCTCAAGCCTTAAAAAAATGAATAAAAAAAAAAAAGAACTCTCACCATCGACAGCTTTTATGGAGAGAGAAAAGAACAGACCTCAAATCCTGAGGTTGCTAAAGGCAAAGAAACATCAGATGAAGCCCCAAAGAGAGCCATGAGCTGGCCCTCACAAGGCTTTCTTGGAAGATTGCACAAAGAATCTTAAAAGAGAGTTAGAAGGAAAAAAAAAGGAAAATCAAATGAGATCATTGCGAGAAGGAATGGAAAATTATATAATGCCCTACAAAAGAGATATGAAAAAGACATCAATTTACTGAAAAAACAATATTTGTTAAATGGATTAAAAAATGCAATGAACAAAAAAAAAAATGATTGGCCAATTGCAAAAAGAGCTAAAAAAAGGTAAATGAAGAAAATAATACATTACAAATTATAATTTAACAAGTGGAAGTGAATGACTCAATAAGACTGCAAGAATCAAACAAACCAAAAAAAAAAAAAAGAAAAAAAAAGAAAAAATAGAAGAAAATATGAAATGTGTCCTAGGAAAAAAAAAACTGACCTGAAAAATATATCTAGGAGAGACAATCTAAGGATAATTGGACTTCCTGAAAGCCATGATAAAAAAAAAAAAAAACCTAAACATTATCTTACAGGAAATCATAAAAAAAATATTCTTTTTGGCCTCAGAATACAAAACCAGAAGCAAATTTAGACTTAATATAAAGAATATCTTTTTTTCATCCCAATATTAATTCTATGTTTTGGAGATATAGTGATGTGGCACATATTTCAAAAATAATATTCAGAAGACCATGTTAAGTCATAAATACTTCTAAAAATGATGTCCTTTTAATATTATTAACATAAATTACCAGGCTTACTGAGAGAGTGTCTCAGTTCCCTAAAATAAAGATTGAATTGGATAACTTCTGAGTTTCTTTATATCTCTAGATTTTGATATCAGAAAAAAAAAAGAAAATCTGAGGTTGTTTTAAGCCTTCTTAACATAGAAACTATGAAGTGAATCAACATTTAAATTGCAGGGATAAAATAAAGAGCTTCTTAAATTTTTGGTAAGAAATAGGCATTTCTTTCAAACCCTACAATTTAGCAGTAGATTGCTTTGAATATTCTTTCCCCTTTACTCGTTTATTCTTTTCATTATCTCAGTTCTAGCAAATCTCTACCTATTATTCTAACCTTATTTAAGGGATACAGGTCTTATTTTTCTAATGATGACTTTAATCTCTGCCCCTTCCCCATTATATAGGGATCAATTTGGTAAGTTGAATTTTCATCTAATTGAAATTTTAAACTAATTAGTACTTTCAATTCTCTTTACAAAATAGATAATAAAATTCTTGCCCTATCTTGTTTGATAGTAACTGAACATTAACCTTAGCTCAGAATCTTGATACTGATCATCCCCTGGGAAATTAGAACTAAATGAAAACTAGATACATCATTCTATAGACTTAGTAAGCTTTCATTCAAATGATGAAATTCTCAGTTTATGACAAATGAGTTATTACTTCTTAGCTCTTCCTACACCCAACTGAGCTAAGGCAAACATATAGTTTTCTCCATGTCTACAGAGTTTTCAATTTACTTCCTTACATTTGGTCAGAACAATGATTTTTGCATGGACTTTCTTATTTCAGAATGTTATCTCCTTTAAGTTTTTTTTTTTTTTTGAATCAAAACAATGTCAAAGAAGTTTGCAGGCAGAAAAAAATATCCATTGAAGACTTAGTGAACACTCATCAGTTTTTTTTTTTTTTCCTGAGTTTTCAGAAGTGTCAACTGGTTTAGTTTCATTTAAATTCTAGTGAACTCTGAGAAATAATTCTGTTAATTTTGTTGTTTAATCATGTCCATCATGTCCTACTCTTTATGATTTCATTTGTGATTTTTCTTGTCAAAGACACTAGAGTTTTTTTTTTTTTTACCATTTCCTTTTGCCTGCTCATTTTACAGATGAGTAAACTGAGGCAAACAATGTTCAGTGACTTACCTGGAGTAACACAATTAGTAAGGATCTGAAGACAGATATAAACTCATCTTCCTGACTCTAGGCCCAGTGCTCTATTCATTTTATGACATATCTTCCCAATTCTGTCAACTGATATTCTAAAACAAATGAAGAATTAAATTAGTCATCAAAATTTTTTTAAATATTTGATATGTGTAAAATGTTGTCAATGTAAGGACAAAAGTAAAACAGCCAAAGTCTTTAATGAGTATGCATTGTAATGAAGGAAAGCAATCTATATATGTTTGTAAACATATACAAATATATGCCAGTTACTATTTACAAAATTAATTATTTAGTAGTTTTAGGATGGCATGCATAAGTTCACCTTGAGGAAAGAATGAAAACAATCCTGTAAAATGTGGCATATGAACTGAAACTTGATGGGAATTAGGAATTTTTTCCAATACATGTATATTAAAGAAAATATATTTTATGCCTTGTTGATAGCTATTATATGCAAAGACCCAACAATGGGAGATAAGGTACTATCTATGCAGCAAATGACAAATCGATTATTTTGGTTGTATCATAAGATAAGAAGAGGGAAGTGATGAGTAAGACTATTATTAGTGAAGGACTTGAAATAGAAAAAAAGAGTTTTTGTAAAGCAGGAGGGCATGGGCATATCAATGCTTTTAGGATAAAACAAAACAGTGTTTGTGTGAATGTTAAATTAGAGAAGTAAAAAAAAAAAAGTTGAAAATAGGCCATATTAGGAGACTACTGAAATAAATCAGGCAAAATTCATGAGAGCCTAAACTAATGTTATTGGGGTATGAGTAGACATAAGGTTGGAAAGATGTGAAATATGTTGTAGAAGTAAAATTGGCAAAATTTAACAATTTACTTATTCTGACAACAACTATGGGAGATGTATTACTATTATTTCCATTTTATAGATGAGGAAACCGAAGCTGAATGAAAGTATGTGACTTATCCAGAGTCATATAGCTAAGAGATATCTGGGGTTGAATCAAAATTTTATGAGTTCTTGACTCTACCATATCTACTGAGCCTTCTAGTTGCCTAGAAAAAAAGAAGTCTTTGGTTATGGAGTTGAAATTGGGTAATTTTTTAAAAAGGCACTAGTAAACCAATACAATCTCTTAGGTCAGGGTCTTTCTGGATTCATTGAGGAGGAAAATTCCCTACAGTGACAGTAACAAGGAGGATGAGTTTTCTTTCATTTAAAGACAAAATGTGGCTTAGCATTTATAATTCTCTGACAATCTCTTTCTTTGTTTTATCTATTCTTCTTCTTCTTCTTCTTCTTTTTTTTTTTTTTTTTGCTTCTATATAAAATAGAGTGATGATAGTTTTCACTGTCTCAACTTGAAAATGTTAGGAGAGTGAGCCAACCAGAAATACAGGACATAGTGTCCATGTCTATTTCTATAGCCAATCAGTCTAGCATTAAGGCCTTGATGAATGAATGACCTTAGTGCCCCAGTCTATTGATAGCTTAGATATAGCCTCATTCACTGACCATGCTGCATTTGAATGTGGACTAGATGAGCTCAATGACATGGATTTTTTAAAGACTGGTTTCAGTAAAATTGTGTCTCCAATTTTGGGGGAGGGAGCATAATTGTGCTTCTATTCTTCTTATATGTTTGAACTAAATACCTTTTTATGAAGAATAATTGACATTAATTGATTAAATGTTTGAAGTAAAATAGCAATGTAGTTAGAAGAATTTTATACCTGCAATTAAAAGCAGATCTGCCTTCAAACACTCTCTCCTTAATAAATTATATTGTCAGGCAAAACAAGTACTGTCTCTGATTGCCAGTTTTCTGAAATATAAAACAGAAAGAATCAATACTTACAATACCTATAATACTAAATAAAATAAAAAAGGAAAGTTCTTTGCAAATTATTGAGTATAACAGAAATATGTTAAAAGTATATTTTAATTAAGCCTTTTTGAACTTTTGATTTCAGTGATAAACATCAATGCTAGCACTAAATCACAAAACATGATTGTAAAGCCTCAGCTGTACAAGAAATCTTAAAGATACACTGAATACTTTCTGTACTCTGCACCCAGTAGAATTTTAAAGTGCATTCTTTTATATTATTACATTGCATCTTATGATCATAAAATTATAGCCTGAAAAATGCAATGTAAAAAACAAGCTTAATATGCCATAGAAAGTTATTCAACAAATATTTTTGAGGACTTACTTATTATATACAAGCTGACATGCTAGGCACTGGGAAAAATGAAGGATGGATAACATTCAATCTCTATCCATTTGAAACTTATTATCTAGAAAATGAATTATAATGTGTTCATACATAAATAAGTGAGTAATGTGTGATAAACATAAAGAAGGCATAAACTAAAATGATATTAGTGTTCTAAAAAGGGGAACCTCATCTATGTCTGGAAGGACCAGGTAAGATTGGCTGGATGAGTAAGTTGATGTTTGATTTCAATCTTGAAATTTAGGTAGAATTACAACAGAGAGCAATAGGGAAGAAGTTTCAGATTTAGAGAAGAAAGTTGAGCTAAGGCCTATAATAATATAAACAAAAGTTGCAAAGTATTGAGATTATAGGCTAGATGTAAAAGAAACTAATGTATGATGAAGTGGATAAGATACTTTGAGGTCAGATAAAGAGGAGTCTTAAAATCCCAGGCTATGATGATTACATCTTATTCAATAGGAAATAAAGACTACTGAAGATTTTTAGTAGGGAAATTATCTCCATGAATATAAAAAATATTTTGACATTACCATATAAGAATAAAATAACAAAACTTCTTTTGTGTCCATAAATGTATCAAAATGATATTTCATATTCAGATTGTATATAAAATATATTTAATTTAATCAGAATAGTAATATTACTGTCCAACAGTTTAATACAATAAAAAAAATGACCGAAATTGTTCATTAGTCTAATGATATTTAAAGAATAATTTATAGAAAGAACATAATATAGTGTAAAGAACACTTGACTTAATCTAGGGAGATGATTTTGCTTCTAGCTCTATTGCTTACAATCTGTGTTTAATTTAATAAATAAATTCATTTGCCCATAGCCTTGAGTCTTAGTCTCATTTATTTATTTATTCATTCGTTTGCTTGTTTTTTATTTATTTATTAATTCTCAGCATTTACCTTTGTTCGATTTTGATTTCTATTTTATCTCTTTCCTTCCCTTTCCTCCCCACTTCTCCAAATGGCAAACTGATATTGTTTATATATGTACAATCATATTAAACATTTTCCCCATCTCAGTCATGTTGTGAAAAAGGAATCAGAACAAAAGGGGAAAATCATGAAAAAGAAAAACAACAAAAAAGAAAACAGTAAGTTTCTATCTGCATTAACTTTATAGTTCTTTCTCTGGATATAGATAACATTTTCCATCATGAATCTTATGGAATTGCCTTAGATCATTTTATCAGTGAGAAGAACTAAATATATCAAACTTAATAATTATGCAATGCTGCTGTTACTCTGTAAATGTTCTCCTAGTTTTCTCACTTAACTCAGCCTCAGTTCCAATTAAGTATTTCCTGGTTTTTCTGAAATCTGAGTGCTCATTTTTTTTTTTGCATTCCTTTAGTATTTATGTTTCTCCAATTATATGAATAAACAATTTTAACATTTGTCTTTTAAAATTTTAAATTCCATATTCTTTCCTTTCTTCCTTTTCTACTTCCCCCCATGCCCTTCATTGAGGATGTAGACAATTTAATATATGTTATACATATGTAGTCTTGCAAAATATTTCCATAAGTGTCATTTTGTGAAAGAAAACAATAAAAAAAAACTTTAAAAAAATAGAGAAAAAAAACAAAAAGTATGCTTCAATCTTTCTTTGGAAACCATCATTTCCTTCTGTTATGTTAGCATTTTTAACATGAGTCCTTCAGATTTGCTTTGATTCATTGTATTTTTGAGAACATTTATGTCATATACAGCTGATCATCTTTTAATATTGCAGTCAATTTGTACACAGTACATTTCCCTTTGCAAATTTTTCTGGGAACATCTGGTTCAATATTTCCCAAAGCATGAAAATTACATACATTTTATTCACACATTCCCCATTTGATACATGACCCTCAATTTATAGTTCCTTGCCCCCAGAAAAGAGCTGCTATAAACCTTTTGTTGTACCTATAAGTGTTTTCATCTCACCTTTCCCCCTTTAAAAATATCTTTTTTTGAGATACAGAGCTACTAGTAGTATTGCCAAATGAAAGGTTTTATAGTACTTTGGGCATAGTTCCAAAATGCTGTACAGAAAGGATGAATCAGTTCAAATCTCTACCAACAGTGTATTAATGTGTCATTTTCTTACATAGCCTCCAATATTTGTCATTTTCCTTTTCTGTCCTGTTAGTCAATCTAGTAGGTATGTGGTAGTAGTTTTAATTTGCTCCCCCCCCCCAATAATTAGTGAGTTAGAACATTTTTTTCCCAAATGACTACATTAATTTCAAAATTGCTTTAATTTTTTGATCATGATCAATTGGGGAATGGCTCTT
Source organism: Antechinus flavipes (assembly GCF_016432865.1). Taxonomy (NCBI): domain Eukaryota; kingdom Metazoa; phylum Chordata; class Mammalia; order Dasyuromorphia; family Dasyuridae; genus Antechinus; species Antechinus flavipes. The sequence continues at coordinate 408,308,544 of NC_067398.1, read as the reverse complement.
ATTTTTGCAAATTTGACTCAATTTTTTATTTGTTTGAGATATGAAGCTTTTGTGAGAGAAAATTATTTCAATTTTTGTCATCATTACTCTATTATATTCTCTATTCCATTTTGTGTCTTTTCACCTTCTTCTTCCTTAAAACTGTTTTGCTCCTGACCATTGCTCCTGACCATCTCCTTTGTCAATGACCCCTCTCTTCTATTATTCCTCCTTCTATTTTCCTCTTTCCTTTCTACTTTCCTGTGATATAAAATAGATTTCTATAGCCAGTTGTGTTTTTATGTTAAATTCTTTTTGAGCCAATTCAGGTAAAAGTAAGGTTTATTTACTCTCTTTAATTCCTCCATTGTAAAGCTCCTTCTTGCCTCCTCCATGTCTGATAATTCACCCCACTTTACCTCTCTCTTACCTCTTTTCCCAGTACATTCTTATCTCTTCCCTTACTTTTTTAAGATAATGTTTCCTCACATTCAAATAAGACCCATGCCCTCTGTTTATATATATTCCTTCTAACTCTGTAATAATGAGAAAGTTCTTATGAATTACAAGTATTATATTCCCAAGGAGGAATATAAACAGTCTTAACTCATTTTGTTCCTTATGATTTCCCTATTCTCTTAACCTTTTTATGCCTCTCCAGAGTTTTATATTTGAAAATCAGATTTTCTAATTAGCTCTGGTCTTCTCTTCAAGAATGCTTGAAAATCATTTATTTCATTGAATATCATTTTTTTCCTCCTGAAGGATTTTTGTGAGTTTTGCTGACTCAGTGATTCTTGGTTGTACTCCTAGCTCCTTTGCTCTGCTCTTGACTATGGTTCCACAGCACTTGAATTGTTTCATTCCGGTTCATTACAGTACTTTCTTCTTGACCTTGGAGCCCTGGAATTTGCCTATAATATATTTGGGAGTTTTTATTTTGGGACCTCTTTCAGGAGGTCACTGATGAATTCTTTCAATTTCTCTTTTACTACTCTCTCCTCAGGAGAGTTTATCTTGACAATTTCATGAAGTGATGTGGAAGATTTTGGATCATGGCTTTCGCTGCAATAATACTTTTTTTTTTCTTAAAATGTTTATTTTTTTTTTTTATCACTTCCATACATCAGAGATTGAGTAATCATTCTTTAATTGATGGCAATTCCATCAGATTCCAATTCTTTGCCAAGTCAAAAAAGCTATATTTTTTTGTGCAGCCTAAACTCTTCCTTAAAGTAGCGTTCCTTTTGATTTTGGCTTTCCCTATGGCCCTATTGAAAGAAATGTACTTCAATATCCAACTATGGTTGTATATTCTTCTCTCCTTTTAACAGTGGAGATGAGTGATATTCAAATGTCAACTGCTCCTCCCATGTCTTCCTTCTTGCTTGCATAGACTTCTATTTATGTTCCCAATTATATAGTGCACAAATTTCCCTAATATTCCTTTCTTCCCCTTCTTCTAAGTGAGTCTTTTTTTCCATTGCTTCCCTAGCAAAGGGCTAGGCATAAGAAGTGACCCAATGGATGGAGCATTGGTTCTGAACTCAAATTCAGTCTCAAGCACTCTATGACTCAGGTAAATCATGTTACTTGCCTGCCTCAGTTTCTTCAACTGCCTCCTAGGGTTGTGGTAAGGTCATAAGAGATATATGAATAGTGTTTAGCCAATCTTTCTCTCACATACAACATAAAACATACACACACATATATAATAGGTGCTTGATATATGCTTGTATTATTTTCCATTCAACTTTTATGGTCAATAGTATCAAAAGAGTACACATTTACTTAAATGAGTATTTTAATATGTCTTCCTATTGATTTTTTTTCTGGTAATAAACAGAAATATTGATATTATATGAATTTATTTTGTATCCTTCAACTTTGCTTAAGTTAGTAAATGTGTAATTTATGCTCTATCGTTCTCTTTTTTTATTTTATGTAGTTGTTTATTTGAACACACATTGCTTTCTGAATCATAAAACAAAAGGGAAAAATAATGGGAGGAAAAAAAAACAGAAAAGAGAAGTAATGATACCATTTGTTGATTTATATTCCATATCCATTTTTTTTTTCTGGATACATATGGCATTTTCTATCCAAAATCTATTGGAATTGTCTTGGATCACTGAACCTGAAAAGAAACATGTCTTTCTTAGTTTGTCATCACACATTCTTCCTGTTATTGTGTACAATGTATTCTTGGTTCTGTTGGTTTCCTTCAGCATTAGTTTATGTAAATATTTCCTTTCCAGCTTATTCATCTATTTTATAGACCAAAAATATTCCATTATCTTCATATAACTCAACTTATTCAGCAATTCCCCAATTAATGGGCATCCACTCATTTTCCAATTCTTTGCTATCACAAAAACAGTTTCCACAGATGTTTTTTTACAAATGGATCCATTTCCCTTCTTTATTATTTCCTTGAGATACAGAATCACTATTGGTCTTTTTGGATCAAAGAGTATGCACAGTTTTGTAGCCTTTTTGATATAGTTCCAAATTGCTCTCCAGAATGGTTGGATCAGTTCACAACTCCACCCATATTTCCCAGTATCCCAGATTTCCCATATCCCCTTTCTGTATCATTATCTTTTCCTGCCATCGTAGCAAATATGACAGGTATAATATGGTACTCAGAATTGTTTAATTTGTGTTTTTCTTATCAATAGTGATTTAGAGTATTTGTTCATGACTATATATGGCTTTAATTTTGTCATATGAAAAATTTCTGTTCATATTCTTCAACCATTGATGAATTAGGGAATGACATAGATTCTTACATGTTTGACTCAGTTCTCTCTATATATTTTAGAAATGAAGGCTTTATTAGAAATACTGGCTAGGAAAAAAAAAAACTTTTTCTCATCTTTGGATTTCCTTTTGAATGTTGTTTCTGTTGGTTTAATTTGTACAAAATCTTTTTTAATTTAATGTAATTGAAGTTGTTCTTTTTGTCATTTATAATATTCTCTAGTTCTTTGGTCATATATTCCTCCCTTCTCCAAAGATCTGATAGGTAAATTATCCCTTGTTTTTCTGATTTGGTTATAGTATCATTCTTTTTGGTTATGGTATCATCCTGTACTCATTTTTACATTATTTTGTTAATGAGGTATGAGACCTAGGTTTATGGTTAAGTTCCAGGTATATAATTTTTCAGTTTTCCCAACAATTTTTGTCAAATAGTGATTTTTTTATGCCAGAAACTTGAGTTTGAGGGTTTATCAAATACAAGATTATTATAGGCATTGATTATAGATTCATGTGCATCTACCCTATTCTGCTGACCCACCACTCTAGTTCTCAGCCAGTACAAAATGGTATTGATGAATACTGCTTTTTTAAATTATACCTTTTATTTTCTAAATATATACATGGATAATTTTTGACATTCACTCCTACAAAAACCTGTCTTCTAATAGTTTCCTTCGCTTCCACCCACCTCCTCTCTCAATTGACAAGTTATCCAATATGTTTTAAACATGAGCAACTTCTCTATACACATTTCCTCATATATCATGCTGCACAAGAAAATCAGATCAAAAAGGAAAAAAAAATGAGAAAGAAAACAAAATGCAAGCAGACAACCAAAAAAAAAATAGTGAAAATACTATGTTATGGCCACATTCAGTCCCCAGTGTTCTCTTTCTGAGTCAGATGGCTTTTTTCATCAGAAGAGTGTTGGAACTGCTCTGAATCACCTCATTATTGATGAGAACCAGGTCCATCACAATTCATCATATTTTAATTTTGCTGTTGCTGAGTATAATGATCTCCTGCTTCTGCTCATTTCCTATTATCATTATTATTATTAAAGCTTTTTATTTACAAAACATATGCATGAGTAATTTTTCAACACAGACTCTTGCAACACCCAGTGTCCCCAATTTCTCTGTCCTTCCCTTCACCCCCTCCCCTAGATGGCAGGTAATACAATACATATTAAATATGTTAGAATATATGTTAATCCAACATACACACACACACACACACACACACACACACACACACACAGTTGTCTTGCTGCATAAGAAAAATTAGATCAATAAAGAAAAAGAAAAGTAAGAAGGAAAAGAGAATGCAAGCAAAGAACAACAGAAAGTGAAAATACTATGTTGTGTTCCACACTCAATTCTCACAGTTCTCTCTCTGGGTATAGATGGCTCTCTTCACCACAAGATTATTGGAACTGATTTGAATCATCTCATTGTTTGAAAGAACCACAACCATCAGTAATGATCATCATATAATCTTGTTATTGCCATGTACAATGATGTCCTGGTTCAGTTCATTTCACTTAGCATTAGTTTATATAAGTCTCCCCAGGACTCTCTGAAATCATCCTGCTAATCATTTTTTACAGAATATTCCACAGTGTTCATATACCATAACTTATTCAGCCATTCTCCCAACGATGGGCATTTATTCACTTTTCAGTTTCTTACCACTACAATTCTTATAAATTTAAGCAAATTGTCAATATGTTTTAGAAATGAGGCCTTTATCAGAAACTTTGAATGGAAAAAATTTTCCCAGTTTATTCATTCTCTTCTAATTTTGTCTGCATTGGTTTTGTTTGTTAAAAAAAATTTTTTTTAATGTAATATAATCAAAATTATCCATTGTGTTCAAAATTATACTCATTCTTCTTTACCCACAAATTCATCCTCCTGATCGTTTCTAGCAGTACAATAATATTCCGTAATATTCATATAACACAATTTATTCAGCCATTCTCCAATTGATGGGCATCCACTCAATTTCTCATTTTTAGCCACTACAAAAAGGGCTGTCACAAATATTTTTGTACATACAGATCCCTTTCCCTCATTTAATATCTTTTTGGGATATAAACACAGTAGTAACACTGCTGGATCAAAGGGTATGCACACTTTGATAACTTTTTGAGCATAGTTCCAAATTGCTCTCCAGAAGGTTTGGATCTATTCACAACTCCACCAAGAATGTATCAGTGTCCCCGTTTTCCCACATCCCCTCCAACATTCAGCATTATCTTTTTCTGTCATCTTAGCCAATCTGACAGGGGTGTAGTGGTATCTCAGAGTTATCTTAATTTGCATTTCTCTGATTGATAGTGATTTGGCACACCTTTTCATATGACGAGAAATATTTTAAATTTCTTCATCTGAAAATTGTCTGTTCATATCCTTTGACCATTTATCAATTGGAGAATGGCTTGTGTTCTTATAAATTAGAGTCATTTCTCTAAGTTTTAGAAATGAAGCCTTTATTAGAACCTTTAGCTCTAAAAATGTTTTCCCAGTTTATTGCTTCTCTTCTAATCTTGTCTGCATTAGTTTTGTCTGTACAAAAGCTTTCTAACTTGATATAATCAAAATTTTCTATTCTGTGAATCAATCATGATCTCTAGTTCTTCTTTGGTCACAAATTCCTTCCTGCTTCACAAGTCTGAAAGGTAAACTATCCTATGTTCTTCTAATTTATTTATAATATCATTCTTTATGGATAAATCATGAATCCACTTTGATCTTACCTTGGTGTAGGGTGTTAAGTGTGAGTCCATGCCTAGTTTCTGCCATATTAATTTCCAATTTTCCCAGCAGTTTTTGTCAAATAGTGAATTCTTTTTTTTTTTTAAATTTTTAAATTTTTTATTTTTTTTTAATTTTTTTTATTTTTTTTATTTTTTTTTCAAATAATGAATTCTTATTCCAAAAGTTGTGGTCTTTGGGTTTGTCAAACACACGAGATTGCTGAAGTTATTGACTATTTTGTTCTATGAATTTAACCCATTCTACTGATCAGCTAGTCTATTTCTTAACCAATACCAAATGGTTTTGGTGACTGCTGCTTTATAATCTGGTTTTAGATCAGGTACAGCTAGTCCACCTGCATTTGATTTTTTTTTTTTTTTCATTAGTTCCCTTGAAATTCTTGACCTTTTTTTCTTCCAGTTGAATTTTGTTATTTTTTCTAGGTCATTAAAATAGGTTCTCGGGAGTCTGATTAGTATAGCATTAAATAAATAGGTTAGTTTAGGTACTATTGTCATCTTTATTATATTCACTTGGGCCTAGCCAATGCACTTAATATTTTCCAATTGTTTAGATCTGACTGTATTTGTGTGGAAAGCATTTTGTAGTTTTGCTCATATAGTTGTTGGCTTTCTTTTGATAGATCCCCAAATATTTTATACTATTGACAGTTATTTTAAATGCAATTTCTCTTTGTATCTCTTGTTATTGGATTTTGTTAGTGATGTACAAAAATGCTGAGGGTTTATGTTGATTTATTTTGTATCCTGAAACTTTGCTAAAGTTATGAATTATTCCTAATAGCTTTTTAGTAGAATCTCTGCTATTCTCTAAGTATAGAATCTATCATCTGCAAAGAGTGATAATTTGGTTTCCTCATTAACTACTCTAATTCTTCTAATCTCTTTTTCATCTTTTATTGCCAAAGCTAGCCTTTCTAATACAGTATTGAATAGTAATGGTGATATTGGGCAACTTTGTTTCACTACTGATTTTATTTGGAATGGTTCCAGTTTATCACCATTACATATGATGCTTACTGATGGTTTTAAATAGATGCTGCTGATTATTTTTTTTTTTAATTTTTAAATTTTTTATTTTTTTTTAATTTTTTTTATTTTTTTTATTTTTTTTTCAAATAATGAATTCTTATTCCAAAAGTTGTGGTCTTTGGGTTTGTCAAACACACGAGATTGCTGAAGTTATTGACTATTTTGTTCTATGAATTTAACCCATTCTACTGATCAGCTAGTCTATTTCTTAACCAATACCAAATGGTTTTGGTGACTGCTGCTTTATAATCTGGTTTTAGATCAGGTACAGCTAGTCCACCTGCATTTGATTTTTTTTTTTTTTTTCATTAGTTCCCTTGAAATTCTTGACCTTTTTTTCTTCCAGTTGAATTTTGTTATTTTTTCTAGGTCATTAAAATAGGTTCTCGGGAGTCTGATTAGTATAGCATTAAATAAATAGGTTAGTTTAGGTACTATTGTCATCTTTATTATATTCACTTGGGCCTAGCCAATGCACTTAATATTTTCCAATTGTTTAGATCTGACTGTATTTGTGTGGAAAGCATTTTGTAGTTTTGCTCATATAGTTGTTGGCTTTCTTTTGATAGATCCCCAAATATTTTATACTATTGACAGTTATTTTAAATGCAATTTCTCTTTGTATCTCTTGTTATTGGATTTTGTTAGTGATGTACAAAAATGCTGAGGATTTATGTCGATTTATTTTGTATCCTGAAACTTTGCTAAAGTTATGAATTATTCCTAATAGCTTTTTAGTAGAATCTCTGCTATTCTCTAAGTATAGAATCTATCATCTGCAAAGAGTGATAATTTGGTTTCCTCATTAACTACTCTAATTCTTCTAATCTCTTTTTCATCTTTTATTGCCAAAGCTAGCCTTTCTAATACAGTATTGAATAGTAATGGTGATATTGGGCAACTTTGTTTCACTACTGATTTTATTTGGAATGGTTCCAGTTTATCACCATTACATATGATGCTTACTGATGGTTTTAAATAGATGCTGCTGATTATTTTTTTTTTTAGCATTATAATGATTCTAACTAATCTTAAATTGACTTTTATTTATCTTAAATAAAACTAAATATTGCTTTCTTTTTTTAATAACTTTTTTATTGATAGAACCCATTCCAGGGTAATTTTTTACAGCATTATCCCTTGCATTCACTTCTGTTCTGATTTTTCCCCTCCCTCCCTCCACCCCCTCCCCCAGATGGCAAGCAGTCCTTTACATGTTGAATAGATTACAGTATATCCTAGATACAATATATGTGTGCAGAACCAAACAGTTTTCTTGTTGCACAGGGAGAATTGAATTCAGAAGGTATAAATAACCCAGGAAGAAAAACAAAAATGCAAACAGTGTATATTCATTTCCCAGTGTTCTTTCTTTGGGTGTAGCTGCTTCTGTTCATCTTTGATCAATTGAAACTGAATTAGCTCTCTTTATCGAAGAGATCCACTTCCATCAGAATACATCCTCAAAATAGTATCATTGTTGAGGTATATAATGATCTCCTGGTTCTGCTCATTTCACTTAGCATCAGTTCATGTAAGTCTCACCAATCCTTTTTGTATGTCATTCCTTACAGAACAATAATATTCCATAATGTTCATATACCTCATATAGCAACCATTCTCCAATTGATGGGCATCCATTCATTTTCCAGCTTCTAGCCACTACAAACAGGGCTGCCACAAACATTTTGGCACATACAGGTCCCTTTCCCTTCTTTAGTATCTCTTTGGGGTATAAGCCCAGAGAAACACCGCTGGATCAAAGGGTATGCACAGTTTGATAACTTTTTGAGCATAGTTCCAAATTGCTCTCCAGAATGGCTGGATGTGTTCACAATTCCACCAACAATGTATCAGTGTCCCTGTTTTCCCACATCCCCTCCAACATTCCACATTATCTTTCCCTGTCACTCTAGCCAATCTGACAGGTGTGTAGTGGTATCTCAGAGTTGTCTTAATTTGCATTTCTCTGATTAATAATGATTTGGAGCATATTTTCATATGTCTATAAATAGTTTCAATTTCTTCATCTGAGAATTGTCTGTTCATATCCTTTGACCATTTATCAATTGGAGAATGGTTTGATTTCTTATAATTAGAGTCAGTTCTCTATATATTTTGGAAATGAGGCCTTTATCAGAACCTTTGATTGTAAAAATGTCTTCCCAGTTTATTGTTTCCCTTCTAATCTTGTCTGCATTTGTTTTGTTTGTACAAAAACTTTTCAATTTGATATAATCAAAATTTTCTATTTTGTGGTCAATAGTGATCTCTAGTTCTTCTTTGGTCATAAATTCCTCCCTCTTCCACAGATCTGAGAGATAAACTATCCTAAGCTCTTCCAATTTATTTATAATCTCATTCTTTATGCCTAGTTCATGAACCCATTTTGACCTTATCTTGGTGTATGGTGTTAAGTATGGGTCTATGCCTAGTTTCTGCCATACTAATTTTCAATTTTCCCAGCAATTTTTGTCAAATAATGCATTCTTATCCCAGAAACTGGGGTCTTTGGGTTTGTCAAACACTGGATTATTAAAGTTATTGGCTGTTTTGTCCTTTGAACCTAACCTATTCCATTGATCAACTAGTCTATTTCTTAGCCAATACCAGATGATTTTAGTAACTGCTGCTTTATAATATATTTTTAGATCTGGTACAACAGCTAGGCCACCTTCATTTGATTTTTTTTTTTCATTAATTCCCTTGAAATTCTTGACCTTTTGTTTTTCCATATGAACCTTGTTGTTATTTTTTCTAGTTCATCAAAGTAGTTTTTTGGGAGTCTGATTGGTATAGTGCTAAATAAATAGATTAATTTAGGTAGTATTGTCATCTTTATTATATTTGCTCGCCCAATCCAAGGGCATTTAATATTTTTCCAATTGGTTAGATCAGACTTAATTTGTATGGAAAGTGTTCTGTAGTTTTACTCATAAAGTTTCTGATTTTCCCTTGGCAGATAGATTCCTGAATATTTTATACAATCAGTAGTTACTTTAAATGGAATTTCTCTTTGTAACTCTAACTGTTGGGTTTTGTTAGTGATATATAATAATGCTGATGACTTATGTGGGTTTATTTTGTATCCTGCAACTTTGCTGAAAGTGTGGATTGTTTCTAATAACTTTTTAGTAGAGTCTCTGGGGTTCTCTAAGTATACCATCATATCATCAGCAAAGAGTGATAATTTGGTTTCCTCATTGCCTATTCTTATTCCTTTAATCTCTTTCTTAACTCTTATTGCCAAAGCTAGCATTTCTAATACAATATTATTGGGAATGGTTGCAGTTGGTCCCCGTTACATATGATGCTTACTGCTGGTTTTAAATAGATGCTACTGATTATTTTAAGGAAAAGTCCATTTATTCCTATGTTCTCTAGTGTTTTTAATTTGAATGAGTGTTGATTTTATCAAATGCTTTTTTCTGCATCTATTGAGAAGATAATATGATTTTTGTCAATTTGGTTATTGATATAGTCAATTATGTTAATAGTTCTCCTAAAATTGAACTAACCCTGCAATCATGGTATAAATTCTCCTTGGACATGATGTATTATCCCGGAGAAGATTTTCTGTAATCTTTTTGCTAGTATTTTATTTAAGATTTTTGCATCAATGTTCATTAAGGAGATTGGTCTCTCATTTTCTTTTTCTGTTTTCATCCTACCTGGTTTAGGTATCAGTACCATGTCTGTGTCATAAAAGGAATTTGGTAGGACTCATTCATTCCCTACTTTTTCAAATAGTTTATATAGCATTGGAGTTAATTGTTCTTTAAATGTTTAGTAGAATTCACTTGTAAATCTATCTGGTCCTGGGGATTTTTTTCTTAGGGAGTTGATTAATAGCTTGTTCTATTTCTTTTTCTAAAATAGGAAAGTTTAACCAATTTACTTCTTCCTCTGTTAACTTGGCCAGGCTATATTTTTTACTGTTTTTATCCATTTCATTTAGGTTATCAAATTTATTGGCATAAACTTGGGCAAAGTAACTCCTGATCATTGGTCTAATTTCCTTTTCATTAGTGACAAGTTTTCCCTTTTCATTTTTAAGACTAACAATTTGATTTTCCTTTTTCCTTATTTAATCTATTTTGTTGGTTTTTTCATAGATCCAACTTTTGTTTTTATTTATTAATACAATAATTTTTTTTAACTTTCAATTTTATTAATCTCTCCTTTTACTTTTAGACTTTCAAGTTTAGTGTTTGTTTGATTGGGGGGTTTAATTTGCTCTTTTTCTAGCTTTTTTAGTTGCAAGCCTAATTTATTGATTTTCTCTTTCTCAATTTTATGCAACTAGGCCTCTAGAATTATAAAATTGCCCCTTATTATTGCTTTGGCTGCATCCCACACATTTTGGTATGACATCTCAGTATTGTCATTCTCTAGGCTGAAATTATTAATTGTGACTATGATTTGCTGTTTTACCTGATCATTTTTTAGGATGAAGTTATTTAGTTTCCAACAACTTTTTTGTTCTATTTTCCCCTTGCTTTTTAGTGAATGTAGCAATTTTATTCAATTTTATTGAATTGGAGCAATAAAGAGAGAAAATAGCCAAGAGATGTAAAGTAATTTTTGTCTACTTTGAAGTTTACTATTCTCATCATGTTACTCCCTAAAATGTTGATAATGTTATGCTACAGTCTCCTTGAACTGTTCTACCTCAGTTTCCCTGTATTAGTTTCCTTAATTATCCTGACTGATTTTCCCTGAATTGTTCTGCCTCAGTTTTCCTAACTGCTCTGCCTCAATCCTCTTAGTTGTAAAACCCCTCTCTGGTCCATTAAGACTGAGGGCCATTGCTCTAAGGTTATAAATTGTTTATGCAAGACTCAAGATAAGGGGGAGATCAGACTTCCTAACTCCTGTCCTCAAGAATTTATGGCCCTACCCCCCTCCAAATATTCCAAAAGATAAGACTATCTGGGATATCTCATTGACATCTTTAATTCCATTTATTCAAATATCCTGACTCTGGCTCCCTAGTTTTCTCCCTTCTTATGGTCCAGAAACTTCCCACTCTTTTCTTTCTTTGTTTCAAGAGGCCTATAAAGGACTTGGGATTTTCACATTTGCCACTGGATACTTTGAGACGAGGGTCCTGTCCAGTCAATCAAACTCTCCAATTTAAAAAAAAATATTAAAAACTCTCTAATTTCTATCTTGCCTCAGTTTCTCCAGGATTACAATAGTGTCCAATTAACTAATAAAGAGCTAGAGAATCACCAAATGTGATGGATAATCATCTTATAAAAGTATTTAGACATTATAGAATTCAATATAGGGATATGTAGTAGAGTGCATCTCTGATGTCATTATTATAGGGAATTACTAATGAGCATACTCTCTCTACCAGTTTGAAATCACCTCTGCAATTTTATAGGCCTAGAGCATTGCTAAAATTACTATGCTGCCTAAATGAATTGCATAATTGATGTTTTTGAGGTAGGACTTTGAAACAGGTCTTTTCTGTTTAGAGATCATCTTGTTATCCACTTCATCATTCTTTCTCTAAAGTTCTAGTAACAATAATAAAGGCAGCTTTGTGTACTGACCAGATTCATATATAATTAATCATGATGTGTTAAAAATGATTTTGACTTGTCAAAGACTAAACACAAAAAACATTTTCCTTTAGAAATTCAATTTCTATGAATTTAGAAAGCAGTTAATTCCTTTTTGAACAAGTTTCCCTCCCCCCTTTTCTTTTTACCTGTTATTTCATTGACTTAACAAACATACTTTGCAATAGGATGAGAAAATAAACATTTTAACTCTACTGAGCAGCTGTGAGATAATTGTACACATAGCTAAAAGTTACTGCACTGCAGTATTTTCCCTTAGCCTATTAATAATGCATTACTTCTGTGTTTAATCCACCACTGACAAGAAGAAAAATGAACTTCTATCCATATGGTGAATATTAACTAAATTTTTAACTAGGATTATATTTAAATATTTAAACTTTATTTATTGATTGCAATAAAAGAAATAAATTCATAGACTAAATTTATAATTTTATACAAATTACTATAAAATAAATCCGACTCATCAAAATAATTGAATATTATATTTTTAGCTAGGATTATGTTTAAAAATTTAAAATTTATTTACTGATTGTAATAAAAGGAAATACATTCATAGATTAAGTGTATAATCTTATGCAAATTAACATAAAATAAATTGTAATCTCATCAAAGTATTCGAGTACTAAGTGTAAAGTAAATTCATTACCCAAATATGTGTAGTATAATCTCCCTTCCTCTAATGGTAGCCTCATGGCCCCAGTGTACCTGATCTTGTCTTCTTTTCTTTCTAATGTCCTTATGTTGAGGGCCTCTACAGAAATCTTAGAGAATAGAAGAAATGATAAGGATCTAAGATCAAGGTGACAAGACCATAGATATTTGGAACTTCTTTCATACATTTAGAGAAAGTACTTATAGAGAATACTGGTCAGATAGAGCAACTAGATCACATGGTGAATACAACACTTGGCCTGAAGTCAGGAAGACCAAAATTCAAATCTCACTTCAGACATCTACTAGCTGTGTAACCTTGAGCAACTCATTAAACTCCATTTCCTTAATTTCCTCATCTGTAAAATGAGGTAGAGACAAAAATGACAAACTACTTCAAAGTCTTTGACAAGAAAACCCCAAAAGGATTCACAAAGATATGGACATCATTAAATAACAATAACAGAAAATATTGAGATTGAAGAAGGCTAATCAGAAATCACTTCCAACATTTAATTAAAACAACAACAATGATGCCATCAATTGATAAGGACTTATTAAATGACCACTTTGCACCAGGAATTTGCTGTTGGGATATAAAGAATAAGTCAAAACAATTCTTTCTCTTATCTAGGGCTTTGCTGGGCAGAGAGCTAATCTAATTAAAGTGGGATTGAAGGTATGTTATTAGAATTAGAAGGAAGAAAACTGAATTGAAATCCCAAAATTACCAATTAGAACTATATGACTTTCAGAAACTGGCTTTAATTATGTGTGTCATTTGTTTCATTCATAAAATTAAAATAATGCATAATAACTACATATAATATAAAATAGGGTACACAAAGGAGTAATACGCCTACTATTAGTTATCATCATTATTAAATGAAATAGAAAGGCTGAGAAATATTAGAGCAAAGTCATAGATTGCTTCTGGCAAAATGACTTTAAGAGCTTTGGTATACATACACACACACACACACACACACACACACACACACACACATAATTAGTTTTGTGTGATCACAATGCCTTTCTGTATAGGAGACAGTCTCAGTGTCTTCCGTTCCCTTTTCTCACCACTTAACAGTCAATATTCCCTATATTAATGATTTCATGGTAAATTAGTAGTTATGTACACCACAAACAGAAAAGAGAAACTGAACAAAAAGTTCAAATATCTTATAAAAATTTGCTAAAGAATTTTATGAGTCTACCAGCCAAGAACGCAGGCTTAGAGATCAATGATACAGGAACACAGAAGTTGGAGGAGTTGGAGAACTTTTAGGAATGAATGTATTTTCCTTTAAGTCTGAAAAATATCTCAAAACAACTATTTGTGTAATATGTCATTTTACTTAGATCATTGATGAATTACTGTGGCATCAAAATGAATTCTCCTTTTCCCCTTTGTTTATAGGATATCTTTAATTTGTTTTGAAGATACTTCACCTATTTTCATGTTTCCCAGAAGTTCTAGGGCAATAATTGTTGGTAAGACCAGATTATTTATGTTTCCTTTGCTTCAGATTTATTCTTTAGGATGTTTAAACATTATAATTTTTTGATTAGGTAAAGGAGGTAAAAAAGAACTGGGTAAGGAGATTCTGGATCATTTTTTAAAACTGATATTTCCAGGCATATATTGGGATTTGCTTTCATTATGTGGAGTTAGGGACTTAGACATACTTTCATCAGAGTTCAATAATTTAATCTTCTACATAGACACATATTTGGAGCCAGATAGAAATTTGGAATTTGCTACAAATTCCACTCCTGGGAAAAATCTGAATCGTCTTCCTTTCTAGCCATATGAATTTATGTGACTTACTTCAATGCTATAATATAGCATTCACTTGTAACTTTTATGTTCTAAATCTTGCATCCTTTGATTTGTACTGCATTATTTCATTGGAAGTTCCATGAAGGATTCTTATAACTTAACAGAATTCAGTTAACTAATGGGGGAAAAACATTCACTCCCAAAGATGTTGGTGGGGGTTATTTGTTTTGTTGTTGTCATTGTTTGGGAGCTGAAGGAGGTTTGAGACCTGAATCTTGGGCATTTCATAATTCTTCTGAACTAATATACATACAATTAATTGTGCTATTTCAATGAAATAAGCAGGTTATCTTTTGCTCAGAGCTTTTGTTCAATGTTTCATACATTAGGCTTTCCTGTGCCTTTAAAAAAAGTATCAATAAAAAATTGCGGTATGTTCCTAGAATGCTACAGTATCACCTTTGAATACTATCTGATGTACTTATTAACCTCAAATCACCATCATAACAAAAGGTTATCAGTCTTAATTCTTATTCTTTTTGAGGACTAAGATCATTTAATTTTTAACCATCACCAAGTTTTTGAATGGTAATTTTTTTCTTTTGAAATTTCCATTTATTTCTATGAATTCTAGTATTTTCCCCTCAAATTTCTTGGTATTTTTATTTAAGTTTTTGAGTTTTAAATTATATTTTTCTCTCCTCCTCCACTCCCCTCTCTGAGACATTAGGCAATCAAATATGATTTACATATTTGTGATCATATAAAATATTACCATATTATTCAGTTTTACAAGAAGACTCTAATAAAAGAAAAAAAAAAAGAAAAAGTCCATGCTTCAGGCTGTATTCAAATAATGAGTTCTTTTTCTAGAGGAGACAACATGCTGGCTCTAGGTTTGTCTTGGATCATTAGAATGATGATAATAGCTATGTCATTCACAATTCTTTATTGAGCAATATTGTTATTATTAATGTGTATAATGTTCTGCTTCCATTCACTTCATGTTCCATCAATTCATGTAAGTCCAGGTTTTTCTGTGATCATGCTGCTTGTTATTTACATTTTTTTTTAATTTTCACCTAATTTTTTTCCAATTACATGAAAATATAGTTTTCAATATTCATTTTGTAAAATTTTGAGTTTCAAAATTTTCTGCTTTCCTCTTTCCTTCCTCCCTTCCCAAGACAGCCAGCAATCTGATATAGTTTATATATGTACAATCATGTTAAACATCTTTTCACATTAGTCATGTTCTTGAATGTTATTTTTATGAGAAGACCTAGTTATAAACTATATTGTTGAATTATCCTATTCCAATCTTCTTGCATTTCTTCTTATTGCCTAGGTATCAATAACATCTTCTATTTCACATACAGATGCTTTTCTTATCACGTAAGACATCATAAGTTTAGATTTATTCTTGAAGTCTTGTTAAACCAAGAATCTTGTTTTCACTAATTTTTATTATAATGTTCTATAAAGATTTCAGAATCCTTTGAACTTTTTGGTATTATTATTATTAGCATTACCATTATTACAATTTATATACTAGCTTATTGACATTATAATTTTCTATTTTCTTCATATTGAAGTGTTTCATAGGATATAAAAAGAGGCACTGACCATAATGAGACAGGAGGAAGAGAAAAGAGAGATACTCAAAATTTTAGATGTGGATTTTTAAAATGAAAACTAACATAAATGAATCAAGATATTTAAATAAAAGTTATATAGTCAGTCATTAAGCATTTAATGTGGGATACATTATGACTTTTATTATCGGTTACTAAAAGATAAAGGTTAGATGGCTTGGAAAAAAAAAAAACAAAAACAAAAACTAGTGCACCTTGGAATTTTTATCATTTTCATCAAAAGCACAGAGTGAATTAGTGATTTAGGCAGTAATACTCCAAAATAATTTCAAATTGGTTTCCTCTTTCTACCTTTTCTTGGTAACTATCTAATCTCTGTGCTAATCAATTTTCTTTTAAAAGTTTTATAAAGCATAGTGCCATAAACTGTAATAAACTGTAAATATTCCTTTAATTTATTTCTATGTTGCTTTTAATCTATATTTCTGTATTTATTCTTATTTTTAACTTGTCTTCTCTGATGTAAGTTTTGATCTTATGGATGAGAGCATTGCCCTTTTAAAATGCATCCATACATTATAAATCTGTGATTTTTGTCCATGCTCTATCATAAATCATTAATAGAAGGTTCATGTACCAGGCTAGACAACTTCCAGTATGTCTTTTAAAATTTTGTTCTTTTGGACTAGCCACCATCTTATATTTCATGTTCACTCCATGGGAGAGGGAGAGGGAAAAGGAGAGAGAGATGGAGAAGTAAAAAGATATTTCTTTTGTTTATTAAGGGTTCTGACTCTGCAAATGCCCAATTTCAACATAAACATTTCAAAGAGACTGCATATGCACAAAGGTATTCGTTGCTGTATCCATGGATTGTAACAGATACACATTCTTTAGATTAATTGATAAAGGTGCTACAATATTTAGATAGGAACATGGGAAAAGTATATATAAATGCAAAAAAGAATATGATGACCTTAGAGTTGTAGTTTGTTACTCATTGGAAGTTTTTAAGCAATTCTCACATACCACTGACTGTGACTGGAATTCTGTGATCTTAAAACAAGTGCATATGGCGATCCTCCATATCTATAGCAAAAACTTATGTGTGTATATGTGTGTGTCTGTGTGTGTATGCGTAGACACATAGATAAATAGATTGACAAAGACATTAAAAAAGATAGACAGACAGATGATAGATTTTTTTTGTGTGTGTAAATAATCCTGCACAGCACTCACTGCTTTAATATTGCTATTAAAATATAATTAAAGTTATTTCTGTTCTTAATGTATCCAAAAAGCTTGAAAAATGCACGTTACTTTTTAGATGATATATTTTCCAGATATATTTCTTTAATGGTTGAAATTTATTTAGTAAACAATAAGCATAGCAGTGTAAGAATATATTTCAATGATACAGATTTATGGAGTTATGATGTGCTGTGGAATCACACAGAGAGACACTCTCTCACACAGTCTCTTCTCATATTTTCAAGAATATTAAAAAAAATACATTATTTAAGTAGTCCATTCCTATGCATATGTTATACAAATGAAAAAGGAGGCTTATAAGATTGCAGTTATTCATGTCACCTAGATATCAACTTCTTAATTTGTAGTTTACAACCCCATATGAGGTCTTGTAATTGAATGTGGGTGTCATGAAATGCTTATTAATTATCAATAAATATTTGAATTCTATAACTTTTTATATACTTATGTACTGAAGTCATAAAAATTTCTCAATCAAAAAGGGATTATAAAGGGAAATGTTTTATTCATTTTGTTAAATAATTTTCAATTATATATAAAATTTTCATTTTTTAAATTTTCCTTTGTAATTTATTGGAATGATATGCCAAGGCTCTTTCTTTGATCAGGTCTTTCAGGTTATCTAATATTTCTTAAATGAGTTCTTATTGATATAGTGACCTGATAAGTTGATTTTTTTGATGAAATATTTCAAATGCTTTTCCTTATTTTTTTCTATCTTTTTAACTGTTTATTGTTACTGGATGACTATTGGTGACTCATTAATTTCTATTTGCCCAATTCAAATATTTAGGGAATAATTTTGTTTGCTTAGTATTCTTTCATACCCATATTCCCATTTGGCTGATCCTGTTTTCTAAGGTCTTTTTTTTTTTTTCACTTTTTTTTTTCATATCTTTTGTCTACCTATTATTTGTATTTTTGTAACTCTTTCCTTATCATTGTTTTACCTATTTTTTCCATCTATGACTCATTTTATTTTTAAAATAATTTTAGCTCTTTGAAGAATTTTTGTTGGGTTTGTTTCCAGTTCACATTTTTTCCCTTTGATGCTTTGCTTGTAGGTGTTTTGATTTTATTATCTTCTTGGTTTGTGCCTTGTCTTCACCATAGATTTTAATGATCAGGTTATTTTGTTGTTCTTGTTTCATTATTTCCCCAGCCTCTTTCTTAACTTATAAATTTATGTTAAAGTTGGACTCTGTCTTCTCTATGGTAGGATGCTGTTCCAAACTTCAGGGTATTTGTTTGTTTGCTTGTTTGTTTTTGTTTTTAACTGGAATTTTCACAATGAGATACATAGGTTTGGATGTTTACAATGCTTTAAAGGTAGCATTATTTTGGGGGATATGTGATCAATGTTTTCTAATTTGTGATCTGCTTCTTTACTAAGGAAGTGCCTCTAAGCTGTTGAGGTTGTAATTATTATTGCTCTTCAAGATCCCTATTGTCTTGGAGCCAGAAATTCTCTACTTCAGCCTTAAACTATGATCCAGAAATGAGTAGAGGCAATGAAGATGCCAAATGGTATCTAGTCATTGCATCTAGTACTAACATTGAGGTCCCCCATAATTGCATTCTACCCAGTTTTCAGATATTCTTACCCTCTCTGCCTTGAGAGTTCCTGAGGCTGTTAGTTTTTCTATCAATATCACCTACTTCAAACAGTGGTGTGTTGTTTACATGAGCACCATATCATACCAGCTCCACTGTCAGGAGCTTTCCTCTGTATCTCATAAGTTTGCTTATGCAGGAAGAATGGCTTAGTTTGATTTTTGTTGACTCTGTGAGTGGAATTTTATTTGAGGCATTATTTTAAAGTTTTTGGGAGAACATTGGGAGAGCTTGACCAAGTACTCTCTATACTTTATCATCTTGTGCCGTCCCTACAAAGTCTTGAAAAATCTTTAAAATTAAGTCTCAAGAGATTTTTAATATTCTATATGAAACATATTTTCACCTAATTTATGAATCATATTAGCTATTCATTGTAAATTATTATTAATTGTACCTCTATTTCTCCACTATCACATAAATAAAAATAATAAAGTGCTATAATGGTTCCACTATCTTTGATGATGATAGATGATTAAATAAGCATTGTCAAATCTGTTCTATCATAGGCTCAGTTTGTTATTCTCATAGTTTCATCTAAAATGTATGTAGCCATATAATTTAGTTGGAATGATGTTTAATATCCTGTCAATATATTAATTCACATTTGTTTTAACTAATTTTTATTATTTTGAAATATGATAGTGTTCTAATATCCAACATAATCTTTTACAATTTTTCTTGGGGGCTATGTTTATCAACTTTTCAACAAAGATTAAAGGTTTGCTACTGAGTAAATGCAGTGAAATTGAACAGAGGATTATAATTTAAAATATGTGTGTGCACGCGCACATACACACACACACACATACACACACACTCATATGTATTCATTTAACATAAATCTAAGAGAATTTTTTAATATTTTCAAAAATAGCAATAATTTTTACTTCTATTGTTTAGTTAAATACAAGATGATAAACATTTACATATAGGCAAAGAGAAGAATACAAATTTAAAGAATAATAAGTCTACTTATGCTTTATTTATTTATTTATTTTTATTATAATTAATTTTTTAATAATTTTTTATTATATAGGCTTTCTTGAAATGGAAACTTATTGTCTTATATTTTGAATCCTCTCATGTACTAGGAATCCTCTCATGTATTTTTCAATTTTTTTCTATTTTGTATTTATTTTTAATTAATTAATTTAAAAAGATTACTTATGCTTTATATCTTCCTGGAAGACATTTAACTCCTCTTCATATTATACATATGCCTTTTTGCCTTGGACAACTTACTATAGGTTGTTCTTAAAGTAATTTAATTTGCTGTATGTGTTGCAGTTGTTCAATTATTTCTGACTCTTAGAGACCCTTTTTTTTCTTTTTTGGTAAAGAAACCCATACATACACCAAAACTTTTATAGATTATTTTTATATAAAATATTCACAGTATAAGGGGAAAACGTTGTCAAAAATTGTTCTGAGGAATTTGATATGTGTGTATTTATGATTGTATGTATATATCTATGTGTTTTTATGTATGCAACATTTATTATTAGAAAATTTCTGTAGAAGGGAATATTTTTTAACATCTTTCAGAACAAAGTGGAAAATTGTCTCTGTGAATGAAGAAAAAAAGGAATATATCTGTGGTTCAGTGACACATAGACACATTTTTGTTTGTGTGTTTTCTTCTACATAAGTATTTCATGATTTTTTTTTTTTGTCTTTGATTTATTCTATAACATGAAAAATCTCACCTAGAGGCAAAATTAGTGATATATGACTTCTAACTTAGTTGTGGTCACACCTGTGACTTGTTATACAAATTTGTTATAAGAAAATCAGTTGGGAAAGTATGGCTTATGTGGGTAAGTTGCTCTATAATTCTAGTGTCATATTCTTGTCCCAGGAGACATTTGATTACAGTTTCACATTCAGGAAACATTCTAAGAGAATATTTTAACAAAGTATAGAAATAAGATTGAATTGTCATGAATACTGTTTATTCCAAAAAAACAATTGTTACCTTAAATGGAAATGTCATTTTACATAATCATTCTTGAAAGAGTGGGTAGTTGATAAATGTCAATCAATTAATTTTTATTGATGATCATATAGGTATATACATATATCAGTCTGTATGCACACATATACACATACATACACACTTACACCTGTGGGGTCTGTAATGTGCTTTCTTTATAATTCTTTTCTCT
This sequence comes from Antechinus flavipes, assembly GCF_016432865.1. Taxonomy (NCBI): domain Eukaryota; kingdom Metazoa; phylum Chordata; class Mammalia; order Dasyuromorphia; family Dasyuridae; genus Antechinus; species Antechinus flavipes. Next base: position 408,287,305 of record NC_067398.1, on the reverse strand, counting down.
GAAAGGTAGGTAATGAAATGATATTATATCCTCATTTTGTATATCATAAAAATAAGATTGCCCATACTTGATCTATACATGTGGATAGAAAAAAATCACTGTGTTTCTTTCGTATTAGAAGTGGCCACAAACTAGACACTATACATATTTATTTACTTTGGCTTTTCCATGTCAATAGTTAATCTGGGCTTTTAAAAAATTAGTAAGAAGTCCATTGAAAAGGCTTTAAAGTGTTTTATAGATTGACAGGGCATTGTTCTAGGATAGTTAAGTGGCACAATAGTTAAAGTGCCTGGCTTTGAGTCAGGAAGACTCATATTATTGAGTTCAAATCTGTTCTTAGATACTTTACTAGTTGTGTGACTCTGAGGATGGTAATAAATCTAAGTCTCCTTTGTTACAAAAATACAAAGAATCCCAGCTAGCAGACAGATCATAAGGGAGAAGCTACTCCACAGTAGGGTTCTCCTCCACCAAAAAACAAACAAAAAGTAATATTGCAATTGATTAGATTCCAATTAGTTCAGACTTTGTAATGCTTAGATTAAGAAGATAACAATCAAACTAAGCATTAAATCAAAACAGATAGGGCCAGTAATAGGCTAAAGCTCCATGGACTGAGACTTTCCTGAGATCTTAAATAACAAAAGCACTTAATGCATAAAGAAAAAAAGTAGTTGAATTTAAAGATAGTACAAATCAGGGCCTTATAATGACCTAAAATTCTCTCCAATATGTTGCAATTGTTCACAATTGCTTCTGATTCTCAGTGACACTATGTGATTTTTGTTTGTTTGTTTGTTTGTTTGTTTGGTAAAGAAAGATACCAGAATGATTTGCTATTTTCTTAGCCAGGTTATTTTATAGATGAAGAAAATGCATCAAATGGGACTAATTGACTTTCCCAGAGTCACACAGCTAGTAACTGAGAAAAAGATTCTTTACTCTAAGTCAAATTTAGGATTTGGCTCAGGTCTGCAGTATGAATCACTAAACTTCTTGATCTTGGAATTAAAGAAAAAAACCTGAAATTCCTTCCTTGTTCTCATTCTCTCCTATGATACTTGCTTAGGCTTGAATATAGAGTACTACTCCAATATTTAGAATGTCAAAGCTTTTTTTCCTAGCTCTATTTTGTAATCCCTTTCTTATTCACCACTGGGCTGATTTCTTATGCCCTCTAGGATCACAGTTGTAGTTCTTTAAGTCCAACCCCATCCATTTCTCTGCCCTGAATATTTGCCTGTAGATAGAATCACATCTTTATTGGAAAAATATGTCTCTAGGTTTTTTTCCATGGGTTTCTTACTGATTTCCCCCATTATCTCCAGTAGAGTAGTTTTGAAAGAGTTTCACTAGACAGTTTCTTCCTATTCCCCTTTTTACTACTTTATGTCACATAAAAATTCATTTATAAAGCTAATAAAGAAGCAATATGGAAAGTATTATCATTATGACTATAAAATCAGCTAGAAACAGTGGAGGGTAAATATAACTAAGCAAATCATTTCAAAGTCATTTAAGGGTAAACCCGGAAAATGGACAATGCATGGGAGAGAGGAATTTTTTAAACATAAACTTCACATTAATGTAAAAAGAAACCAATACAGAGATTAAAGTCAGTCCTGTATGTGTTCTTTAAAAAAAACTGAAAAATGAAAAAATGAATGAAAAAATTAAGTGTTAAATAAAAATAAAATACTATTGAGTGCTAGGGATACAAAAAACAAAAAAGAAAGCAAGAACATTTTTATTCTGAAATAGATCACATTAAAAAAACAAACAAACAAAGATAATACACTTAAAAAGATTTAAATATAGGAGAGATGGAGATATGCAAGAGTCCAGAAATTAAAGTTTAGAGGAGAAAAATTTCACTTATTCTTAAGGCGAGTTTATAGGATAAGAGGTAGTCAATCTGACTTTAAAATACATACTTCAAGATTCAAAAGTAGGGCAGAAGAAAATGCTTAGAAATGCAGATGGAACAGAAATAGAGCAGATACAAAACCTGATGGTCCTTAGGTTGTATCATCAGAAAGGTATTAAAACACAGTATGTATGTAATACATGTAATACAACTTGACAGGAGTTTAAAGGAGGGGACAATTTAAAATATTTTACAATCTGGATATTATTTTTCATTTCAATTTGATTTTAAATTGCTATCTCTTATTATATTTCAAATTCTCATTGAACTGTACTCCTGGTGGTTCCACATTAATGACACAACATCTACAATCTCTTTGCTTTTACCTCTTATCTCTAATGCACTCCTATGTTGCTATTTAATCTTATCATCTCTAGATACATTGCTTAAAAATTATTATCTATATAGCCATTCATCTACCTATCTAGCTACCTGCTTGTGTTAATAGAAATCATCTTTAATGGTGAAGAAGGATGGAATTTTAAAAAAAAGTATGATAATTTTGTTGCATATTTGAAAGGAATAACAAGTTAAGTGTAGTGCATTATTCTTATTCATATTCTCAACTCTAGTTAAATGAGACACAGGTATTCTTTCCCTAGAGCATTCTATTTATTTCTAATTGTGGTGACTTTGAGTATTTTCTGTTTGAAATTCAATCTATTTTCTCTCTTACTTTTTAATTCCCATTTTTCCCAAAACACAATTAAGATATCCTTTTCTACTTGAGGCCTTTCTTCCTTAATTCATCCCTCGTGAAATCATTTTGTATTGATTGACATATATTTTGTATTTTCTTGACTGTGTGTATTTAACTTTCTCACATAAATTTTTTGAAGCCAAGGACTCTTTCCTTGATCTTTTTGTAATACATATGACTTAGCACTATGCCTTGTGTAGGGTCTTAAAAATGTTTCTGAATTGAATTATCAAAAAGAATCATCAACTTATCAGTGATCTTTTAAAGAACTGGAGTTAAAAAACAGTTTTTTCTTAGATTACTGCCTAAGTTACAATGTTCTGGTGTTCTAACTATAGCTCTGAATTTATATAGAGCTCTATTTAATTAATTTATATAGCTCTATATAAATTTTTTTTCTTAAACAGAAAAATCAATTATCATAGAGAGTATAATGAAACTATACCTTTTTCCCTTTTCTCAAGAAGAAAGGGGACAGAGGAACACCTATTTGCCCTTACATTAACTTTTCCTTTAGATATAGATTAAAAATATACATAGTTCATACTGAGAGGTGAATGAATGGCTATTAATCAATCTATGTAGTTGTGTTAAAATTTCTATACAGCATCTGAAAATGAGAACGAGGTAGCAAAAATATATTCTTATACTTACATATTCACTGATATCAATTTCTTTAAATAGTCACCTTTTTAATAATTACTTTTCTGTCCCTGTGTGAAAGTTAGGAAGATATTAATTTTTGGAACATAATGGAATTCATGTACAAGAAACCAAATTAAATCTCCTTTAATGAGCAATATTACCACATATCAAAGACTGAAATGAAAGTTAATTACTTTTATAAGCTAAACTGATGATATTTCAAATAGAAGCCTAGCCTATTTTATTGTGTAAAGCAAGAGAAATGGTGATGATCATTATTAGGAAAGAGAGGAAGATGATGATGATGATGATGATGATGATGATGATGATGATGATGACAAAGACATAGATAATGTTTTTTAGTTTAAACATTACTTTCCTTACAAAACACCTATAATCATGTTATACCTATTCAACAATGAAGAAACCAGGTCTCCAAGAGGTAAGAGTCTTAGTCACAGAGTAATCAACATTTTGATTGTAATCCAATGCCTTTCTATTGCATACAAAGCAATGTTCTCTCTACCTTTACTTCCCAGTTGCTATGTTTAATGAATTATATTAGACATGGAAGATTTTACTGTTCAAAAAATGGCAAGAATGACACTTTATTGAGGCTTATTAGTGGGACCCTATCCTAGTTACTTTTAGAAAGACAGTCTAAAAATGTGGGAAAAGAAAAGCAGGATTTAAGACTAATCACTAATATTCCTGAGTCATTAATATTTTGAAGAGAAAATTTCCAGTGACTGTTTGTAATTTATTTCCCTGAAAAAAAATTTCATATGCTGTCCAGAAGCTTGTGAGCCTACTATAATTTTTATAAGAATTTCAGATTGTTTTACAACAATTATAATGACTTTTTAAAAGATAAACAGGGAGTTGTGTTTTTTTTTTTTTTTAATAAGATCAACTTCTGCTTAACAATGGTGGAGTGATGACCCTTATGTGAATAAAATAATGGGTACTTATGTATATATGTTCCCTAAACATTGTTATTTTACGATTAAGATTCTTTTTAGTCCTCTGATGTTTTGGTAATGCACTATCAAAATGTAGTTATTAAATGTTCTTTTTTTTTTATGATGGAAAGAATGAAATAGCCTTTCTTTCCTTTTCTTCATGTTAAATGTTATATCAAATAGACTTACATAAATTTGTTTTGCAGAAGAGCTAGCCTTATTTAAAATATCATACTATGATGGGGGGAGCAATCATTAGTATGGTTTTGTTCACATGATTTCAAATATAAATAATTGAATCTTTTATTTAGATATCCTGCCATTCTGGTAGCAAAAGGACCAAAGTAACATGAAAACAACATAAAATCATAAAGAAATTAAAAAAAAAATATTGAGCATAAAAGCAATGGCAGAAAATGAATAATACTACAGCTGTAAGACAGCATCAACAGCTGAAAATATGATATAATAGGAAATCAAAGTTAAATTTATAGCCACAGAATTAATCAATTCCATGACCTTTCTCCTTCAAATCAACCTGGCTTTCCTTATCATAAATTGATTCTTGACTAAAAATGATTGACAGATACTTTCACAAGGGCTCTTGGTACCCGTACTGGGATCATAACTGAATTTCTTTCTTTCACCTCTATTAAAATAGAATCCGATTTGTCATCTATAACAAAACCACAGTAGCAAAGTAAAAGGGACTGAGGAAGTCCATAACTGCCACAATTTGTGGTGATACTGGGACAGAATCTTGAATTTTGACTAACAGAAATAGATAATTTTTTTGGAGGGAGGAGTACTTTGGAATCATCAAATCTAAGCCTACCCAAGGAGAACATTCTCTATTACTCATCAAATTTCACAATCAAAACATATGGAACTTTCTGGTCATATAATTTTATGAAATTATTTTCTAATGTTGTTCTCTGACATTTGTTAAAAACTTTCTATGATATGTGAATGATGTGGACCCTTATAAGGACAAACTATTTCTTGAATTTATAATATGAAGAAAATTATTGTCAGAAATTATTTTGAAGGATCCTTTCTTCTCAACTATGTTATATTGCAAATAGTTATATTTTGCCTTATGTCAAACCAGTTTTCTTTCACAAAACCAATAGAAACAAGATTAAAAGGGAAGCAAAAAGTGGAAAAAATCTTTATAGCCAATATTTCTGATATAGGCCTCATTTCTTTCTTTTTTTTTAAGCTTTTAATTTTCAAAACATATGCATAGATAATTTTTCAATATTGATCCTTGCATAGCCTTGTATTTCAGATTTTCCTCTCCTTTCCTCTACCTCTTTCCCTAGATGGCAAGAAATTTAGTATGTGTTATTCATGTTAAAATATATGTTAAATCTAATAGGTGTAAACATATTTATATAGTTCTCTTGTTGCACAAGAAAAAATCAGATCCAAAAGGAAAGAAAATGAGTAAGAAAACAAAATGCAAGAGAACAATACCAAAAAGCATGAGAATGTTATGTTGTGATCCACATTCATTTCCCAAGTCCTATTTTTGGGTGGACATGCCTCTCTTTATTACAAGATCATTGGAATTGGCATCAATAATCTCATAGTTGGAAAGAGCGACATTCATCACAATTAATTGTTGTATAATATTGATGTTGCTATGTGCAGTAATCTCCTGGTTCTGAATTTTATTTCTTGAATTTTACTTAGCATCAGTTCATGTAAGTCTCTCAGAACTCTTAAAATCATCCTCGTTATCATTTTATAGAGAACAATAATATTCCATAACATTCATATAACATAACTTATTCAGCCATTCTCCAATTGATGGGCTTCCACTCAGTTTCCAATTTCTTGCCACTATGAAAAGGACTGTCACAAGCATTTTTGCTCATGTGGGTCGCTTTCCCTCCTGTAAGATCTCTTTGGGTTAGTAGAAACACCACAGCTCAAAGGATATGCACAGTTTGCTAACTTTTTGAGCATAGTTCCAAATTGCTCTAAATGTGTCTGTTCAAATTCTTATCTTTTGACCATTTCTCAGTTGTAGAATGGCTTGAATCCTTATAAATTTGAGTGATTTCTCTATATATCTTAGAATAGACATCTCATTTCTAAAATATGTAAAGAATTTATGAGAAGTCATTCCCCAATTAATAAATGATCAAAGAATATGAAGACAATTTTCAGATGGCAAAATTAAAGCCATTTATAGTCATATAAAATGCTCTAAGTAATTATTGATCAAAGAAATGCAAATTAAAACAACTCTGATGTATCATCTCACATCTCTCAAATTGGCTAAGATGAAAGGAAAAAATAATGATAAATGTTGGAGGGGATGTGGGAAAACTGAGACACTAATGCATTGTTGATGGAGTTGTAAAATGATCCAACCATTCTGGAGAACAATCTGGAACTATGTCCAAAGGGCTATAAAACTGAGAATATCCCTTTACCCAGCAGTGCCATTACTGGGTATGTATTCCCAAAAAAATCATAAGGAAGGGAAAAGGACCCAGATGTGCAAAAATGTTTTTAGCAGCTCTTTTAGTTGCAGCAAAGAATTGGAAAATGAGTGAATGCCCATCAACTGGGAAATGACTGAACAAATTGTGGTACATGAAGGTAATGGGATTTTATTGTTTTTTGAAAAAAATGACGAATAAGCTGATTATAGAAAAGCCTGGAAAGATTTATATGAAAGGGTGCTGAGTGAAACAAGTAGAACCAGGAATACATTGTGCATAATAACAGCAAGAAGGTGCAATGATCAACTATCAAAGGCTTGGTTCTTCTCTGTGGTTCAGTGATCCAAAGCCACCCCAATAGACTTTGGATAGAAAATGCCAGCTACATCCAGAAAAAGAACTAAGGAGCTTGAATTTAAATCAACCCATGATATATTCACTTTCTTTTTCTGTTTTTCTCTGTCCCCCATGGTTTTTTCCCTTTTGCTCTCATTTTTCTCTTCCAATATGATTCAAAAGCAATGTGTATTAAACAATAAACTTGTTGGAATAAAAAAGTTCAGAAATGCATAAAACATAAAACATGAATAAACATATTCAAAAAGGCTCTACAGGTAATATCAATAAACTTTTTTTTTTGTTTAGTCATTTTTCAATTGTGTCCATGTTTTATGTACCTTCTTGGTGTTTTCTTGCCAAAAACACTGGAGTGATTTGCCATTTCCTGCTCTGACTCATTTTATGGATAAGAAAATGAAAGTATACAGAATTTGTGGTTTTCCTGGGGTTCCCACAGTTAGTAAGTATCTGAAGCTAAATTTGAACTCTGATTTTTCTGATTCTAAGCCCAGCACTCTACCCACTACACCATTTAACTTATTGTATCATGAATTACAGTTCAGGAAAGACCCTGAACAGATTGAAGGACTAAGATATATGTCACCAAAATAATGCAGAAAATTTGCTGTCAGTGAAATCCTTCCTTATATAATTACTTTGGGAGTAAACAAATAATAAAATCACTATAAGGAACTTAAATTTTGGTTTCAGTTTCAAGAAAACCCTTATTCCCTTACACTATTGTTCCTTTTCCAGTTTTTATGATTTCTTTATGATACAGGCCCAGGAGAGATGCTTCTGGATCACAGGATATTGTTAGCCCTTTGGGCATCATTCCAAATTGCTCTCCAGAATAGGTGGATCAGTTGTGAACTGACTGTGTATTAGTATCCCAATTTTTCCCACATCCCCTGTAACATTCATCATTATCTTTTCCTATTATCTTAGTCAATCTGATAGGATTGTAATGGTACCCCAGATTTGTTTTAATTTGGATTTCCCTAATCAATAGTGATTTAGAGCATTCTTTTATGTGATTAAAAATGGCTTTAATTTTTTCATCTGAATATTGCGTACTCATATGCTTTGACCATTCATAAATTGAAGAATGGTTTATATTCTTATAAAATTGAGACATATCTTTTTATATTGTAGAAATGACACCTATATAAGTGTAAAAAAAAAAAAAACAACCCAGTTTTCTGTTCTCCTTCTAATTTTGTCTACATTAGTTTTGTCTGTACAAAAACATTTAAATTCAATATAATCAAAATTATCCATTTTGCATTTCATAATGTACTTTGTTTTCCCATAAATTTCTTCTTTCTACAAAGAACTGAGAAGTAGACTTTCCATATTCTCCTAATTTGCTTGTAGCCTCACATCTTATGTCTAAATCATGAACTCATTTTGACCTTGATATAGGCTGTTAGGTGTTGATCAATGTCTACTTTCATCTATAGTATTTTCCAAATTTCTCAGCAATTTTTGTCAAATAGTGAGATATGCCAGAACCTGGAGGGTTTGTTGTTGTTGTTGTTGTTGTTGTTTGTGGTTTTTTTTTTTTTTTTTTTTTTTTTTTTTTTGCTGAGGCAATTGGGGTTAAGTGATTTGCTCAGGGTCACACAGCTAGGAATTGTTAAGTATCTGAGACCAAATTTGAACTCAGGTCCTCCTGAATTCAGGGCTAGTGCTCTATAGCCACTGTGCAACCTCACTGTCCAAGAACCTGGAGTCTTTAGATTTATTAAACATTAGATTACAGTGAATTGTGAGCCTAACCTATTCCACTGATTATCCATTCTATTTTTAACCAGTACCAAATGGTTTTGATGACCACTGCTTTATAATTAATAGTTTTAGGTCTGGTGGTTAGGCATCCTCATTTGCATTTTATTTCATCAAGTCCTTTAGAATTCTTGTCCTTTTGTTATTGCAGATGAACTTATTAGTCTTTCTATGTCTGGAAGTGATTTCTTTGCCACTTTATTGGTCTGACACTAAAGAAGTAGAATAATTTTGGTAGAATTGTCCTTTTTTATTATATTAATGCAGTCTACATACGAGTACTTGATGTTCTTCCAATTGATGAGATCTGACTTTATTTGTGTGGAAAGTTTTTTTGTAATTGTGTTCATGTAGTTCCTGAGTTTGTCTTGGCAAGTAGATTCGGAAATGTTTTATAATTTATATCATCTATGGGTTATTTTAAAAGGGATTTCTATTTGTATCTCTTGCTGTTGCACTTTATTGGTAACCTATAGAAATACTGATGATATGTGAGGATTTATTTTGTATTTTACAACTTTCCTTAAGTTGTTATTTTTTTTCTAGCAAATTTTAATTAATTCTCTAGGATTCTCTAAGTATAGTATTATATCAAGTGCAAAGAATGATAATTTTGTGTCTCATTACCTATCCTAATTCTTTTAAGTACTTTTTTCTTTTCTTATTACTAAAGCTCACATTTCTAATACAATATTGAATAGTAATGGTGATACTGGGCAACCTTGTTTTCTGCCTGATCTTACTGAAAGAATTTCTAGTTTATTCCCATTATATATATCATATTTGTGATGGTTTTAGACAGATGTTACTAATCATTTTGAGGAAAACTTCATTTTTTCCTATGTTCTTTCATTTTTTAAATTTTAAAATGTGTTGTATTGAGGACTTCCGGTTAAGATGGCGGAGAGGAGGCACACAGCTGCATAAGCTCCATGCTTTCTCTCACTATCCATTTCATTACAAGCCTCTGAATTAATGCTTGACTGAAAAAAAAAAAAAAACCACAAATAGTTACCAAGAAAAGCCATCCTTGAGATTCGCCAAGAAAGGTCTGTCTTTACTGGAGGGCTGGGACGGTTTTAGATCGGGTGCAGGAGGCGGGCAGCGACAGTAAGAGCACGGGAGCAGACTGGAGAGGGGGTGGGGAGTGATCGCAGCCGTCTCTGCGGGGAGAGCTTCGCTACAGGATTAGATACTTTGCTCTGGCAGCAAGTCAGCAGCCCAGCAGAGAAGCTAAAAACACCGGGGCTGAAGAATACAACCCCAAACAGCTGGAGTCTCTCGGGACCTGGCCGCCCCCCCTTCCCCCCTCCCCCCCCCCCCCCCCAGTGACTCAGCACGCTCTGGGATCTCAGAGTGCAGGCGCAGCACAGTCCTGCTAGTGCCTCACTGCTGCCCCCTGCTGTCTGTAGAGGAAGCTCGGTAACATACCCAGCCCCTCCCCCAAAGAAAGACTCCAGTTTTTTCTGTTTTTCTTTGGTAGTTTGTCTTTGATTATTAGACAGAATGAGCAAGAAACTGAAGAGGACTTTAACCCTTGACAGCTTCTATACAGATAGAGAGCAGACTCTAAATCCTGAGGAGACTAAAAACAGACAGTCCCCAGGTGAATCCCCAAAGGAGGACATCATCTGTTCCTCAGCACAGATGAACCTCATAGAAGTAATTAAAAAAGGCTCTCACAAGGGAGCTAGAAGAAAAATGGGGAAAGCAGAGTGAGGCTTGGCAAAAGGAGAGGGAAGCTTGGGAAAAGGAGAGGGAGGCTTGGCAAAAGAGCCTGGAGAAGTCAGTTAAAGAAAGAGTGGATAAAGAAGTAAAATCCTTGAAAAATAGGATTGGTGAACTGGAAAACAAAATTGGCGAAATGGAAAAAATTCCACAGAACAAAAGAACTCAATGGGACAATTAGAAAAAGACTTTAAAAAAGTGAGTGAAGAAAATACTTCACTGAAAATCAGAATTGAACAAGTGGAATTGAATGACTCGAGGAGACAAGAAGAATCAGTCAAGCAAATCCAAAAAAAAAATCAAACAATGGAAAAGAATGTGAAATACCTTCTGGGGAAGACAACAGACCTGGAAAACAGATCCAGGAGAGACAATCTGAGAATCATTGGACTTCCAGAAAAACATGATGAAAAAAAGAGGCTGGACACTATTTTCCAGGAAATTATCAAAGAGAACTGCCCAGAAGTCATAGGAACAGAGGAAAAAATAAACATTGAAAGGATTCATCTATCACCCACTGAAAGGGATCCTAAAATCAAAACACCAAGGAATATAGTGGCCAAATGCCAGAACCTTCAGACGAAGGGAAAAATATTGCAAGCGGCTAGAAAAACCCAATTCAAGTATCAAGGAGCCACAATAAGGAACACCCAGGATCTGGCAGCATCCACATTAAAGGATCGAAGGGCCTGGAATATGATATTCCGAAAGGCTAAGGAACTTGGTATGCAACCAAAAATAACTTACCCAGCGAGAACGAGCATCTTTTTCCAGGGAAGAAGATGGACATTCAACGAAGTAAGCGAATTTCATCTATTTCTGATGAAAAAGCCAGAACTTAACAAAAAGTTTGATCTACAAATACAGAACTCAAGAGAAATCTAAAAAGGTAAAGATTAATCTTGGGAACTATATTTTGACTATATAGATGTATAAAGATTACATGTATACCTTGTTCTAGAAAGTGATGTGGAAAGGAAATTGTACCAGAAAAAGGGTAAAGTGGGGGTAGTACATCTCATGAAGAGGCATAGGAAACCTATTATATCTGAGAGAAAGAATGGAGGGGGATGAATATAGTGGATATCTTACTGCCTTCAGAATTGGCTTTAAGTGAAAAATCTTAAAACATATTCAATCTATGGTGAAACTTCTCCCACCTCATTGAAAAGTAAGAAGGGAAAAGTGAAAAGGGAAGGAATAAGCTAAGCGGAAGGGAATACGGAAACTGGGAGGGAAAGGGGTAAGATAGGGGGAGGAACTTTAAGGCAGGGGGAGGGATACTAAAAAGGGAGAGCTGTGAGAAGCAAGTGGTGCTCATAAGCTTAATACTGGGAAAGGGGGAAAGGTGAAAGAAGGGAGAAAAGCATAAACCGGGGTTAACAAGATGGCAAGTAATACAGAATTGACCATTCTAACCATAAATGTGAACAGGGTAAACTCCCCCATAAAGAGGAAGCGGTTAGCAGAATGGATTAAAAGCCAGAATCCTACAATATGTTGTTTACAGGAAACACACCTGAAGCGGGGAGATACATGCAGGTTAAAGGTAAAAGGTGGAGCAAAATCTACTATGCCTCAGGTGAAGTCAAAAAAGCAGGGGTAACCATCCTGATCTCAGATCAAGCTAAAGCAAAAGTTGATCTAATTAAAAGAGATAAGGAAGGGCACTATATCTTGCTAAAGGGTAGCATGGATAATGAAGCACTATCTATATTAAACATATATGCACCAAGTGGTGTAGCATCTAAATTCTTAAAAGAGAAATTAAGAGAGCTGCAAGAAGAAATAGACAGTAAAACTATAATAGTGGGAGATCTTAACCTTGCACTCTCAGAATTAGATAAATCAAACCACAAAATAAATAAGAAAGAAGTCAAAGAGGTAAATAGAATATTAGAAAAGTTAGATGTGATAGATCTCTGGAGAAAATGTAATGGAGACAGAAAGGAATACACTTTCTTTTCAGCAGTTCATGGAACCTATACAAAAATTGACCATATATTAGGACATAAAAACCTCAAACTCAAATGCAGTAAGGCAGAAATAGTAAATGCATCCTTCTCAGACCACGATGCAATGAAAATTACATTCACCAAAAAACCAGGGGGAAGTAGACCAAAAAATAATTGGAAACTAAATAATCTCATACTAAAGAAAGATTGGGTGAAACAGCAAATCATAGACATAATTAATAACTTCACCCAAGAAAATGATAATAATGAGACATCATACCAAAATGTATGGGATGCAGCCAAAGCGGTAATAAGGGGAAATTTCATATCTCTAGAGGCCTATTTATATAAAATAGAGAAAGAGAAGGTCAATGAATTGGGTTTGCAACTAAAAATGCTAGAAAAGGAACAAATTAAAAACCCCCAGTCAAACACTAAACTTGAAATTCTAAAAATAAAAGGAGAGATCAATAAAATTGAAAGTAAAAAAACTATTGAATTAATTAATAAAACTAAGAGTTGGTTCTATGAAAAAACCAACAAAATAGACAAACCCTTAGTAAATCTGATTAAAAAAAGGAAAGAGGAAAATCAAATTGTTAGTCTTAAAAATGAAAAGGGAGAACTTGCCACTAATGAAGAGGAAATTAGAGCAATAATTAGGAGTTACTTTGGAGAGACTTCCGGTTAAGATGGTGGAGAGGAGGCTCACAGTTGCATAAGCTCCGCGCTTTCTCTCACTATCCACTTCATTACAAGCCTCTGAATCAATGCTTGACTGAAAAAAACCCACAAATAGTTACCAAGAGAAGCCATCCTTGAGATCCGCCAAGAAAGGTCTGTCTTTACTGGAGGGCTGGGGCGGTTTTAGATCGGGCGCAGGCGGCGGGCAGCGGCAGTGAGGGCACAGGAGCAGACTGGAGAGGGGGTGGGGAGTGATCGCAGCCGTCTCTGCGGGGAGAGCTTCGCTACAGGTTTGGAACCTGCAGCAAGTCAGCAGCCCAGCAGAGAAGCTAAAAACATCGGGGCTGAAGAATACAACCCCAAACAGCTGGAGTCTCTCAGGACCTGGCCGCCCCCCCCTCCCCCCCCTCAGTGACTCAGCACGCTTTGGGATCTCAGAGCGCAGGCGCAGCACAGTCCTGCTAGTGCCTCACTGCTGCCCCCTGCAGTCTGTAGAGGAAGCTCGATAACACACCCAGCCCTCCCCCCCCCCCCAAAGAAAGACTCCAGTTTTTTCTGTTTTTCTTTGGTAGTTTGTCTCTGATTAATAGACAGAATGAGCAAGAAGCTGAAGAGGACTTTAACCCTTGACAGCTTCTACACAGATAGAGAGCAGACTCTAAATCCTGAGGAGACTAAAAACAGGCAGTCCCCAGGTGAATCCCCAAAGGAGGAGATTGTCTGTTCCTCAGCACAGATGAACCTCATAGAAGTGATTAAAAAGGCTCTCACAAGGGAGCTAGAAGAAAAATGGGGAAAGCAGAGTGAGGCTTGGGAAAAGGAGAGGGATGCTTGGCAAAAGAGCCTGGAGAAAGTTAAAGAGAGAGTGGATAAAGAAGTAAAATCCTTGAAAAATAGGATTAGTGAACTGGAAACAGAAAACAGCTCTCTAAAAAACAAAATTGGCGAAATGGAAAAAAATTCCACAGAACAAAAGAACTCAATTGGACAATTAGAGAAAGATTTTAAAAAAGTGAGTGAAGAGAATACTTCACTGAAAATCAGAATTGAACAAGTGGAATTGAATGACTCGAGGAGACAAGAAGAATCAGTCAAGCAAATCCAAAAAAATCAAACAATGGAGAAAAATGTGAAATACCTTCTGGGGAAGACAACAGACCTGGAAAACAGATCCAGGAGAGACAATCTGAGAATCATTGGACTCCCAGAAAAACATGATGAAAAAAAGAGCCTGGACACTGTCTTCCAGGAAATTATCAAAGAGAACTGCCCAGAAGTCATAGGAACAGAGGAAAAAATAAACATTGAAAGGATTCATCGATCACCCACTGAAAGGGATCCTAAAATCAAAACACCAAGGAATATAGTGGCCAAATGACAGAACCCTCAGATGAAAGAAAAAATATTGCAAGCGGCTAGAAAAACCCAATTCAAGTATCAAGGAGCCACAATAAGGATCACCCAGGATCTGGCAGCATCCACATTAAAAGATCGAAGGGCCTGGAATATGATATTCCGAACGGCTAAGGAACTTGGTATGCAACCAAAAATAACTTACCCAGCGAGAATGAGCATCTTTTTCCAGGGAAGAAGATGGACATTCAACGAAGTAAGCGAATTTCATCTATTTCTGATGAAAAAACCAGAACTTAACAAAAAGTTTGATCTACAAATATAGAACTCAAGAGAAATCTAAAAAGGTAAAGATTAATCTTGGGAACTATATTTTGACTATATAGATGTATAAAGAATACATGTATACCTTGTTCTAGAAATTGATGTGGAAAGGACATTGTACCAGAAAAAGGGTAAAGTGGGGGTAGTACATCTCATGAAGAGGCATAGGAAACCTATTATATCTGAGAGAAAGAATGGAGGGGGATGAATATAGTGGGTATCTTACTGCCTTCAGAATTGGCTTTAAGTGAAAAATCTTAAGACATATTCAATCTATGGTGAAACTTCTCCCATCTCATTGAAAAGTGAGAAGGGAAAAGTGGAAAGGGAAGGAATAAGCTAAGCGGAAGGGAATACGGGAACTGGGAGGGAAAGGGGTAAGATAGGAGGAGGAACTCTAAGGCGGGGGGAGGGACACTAAAAAGGGAGGGCTGTGAGAAGCAAGGGGTGCTCACAAGCTTAATACTTGGAAGGGGGGGAAAGGGGAAAGAAGGGAGGAAAGCATAAACCGGGGTCAACAAGATGGCAAGTAATACAGAATTGGTCATTCTAACCATAAACGTGAACGGGGTAAACTCCCCCATAAAGAGGAAGCGGTTAGCAGAATGGATTAAAAGCCAGAATCCTACAATATGTTGTTTACAGGAAACACACCTGAAGCGGGGAGATACATGCAGGTTAAAGGTAAAAGGTTGGAGCAAAATCTACTATGCTTCAGGTGAAGTCAAAAAAGCAGGGGTAGCCATCCTGATCTCAGATCAAGCTAAAGCAAAAATTGACCTAATTAAAAGAGATAAGGAAGGACACTATATCTTGCTAAAGGGTAGCATGGATAATGAAGCACTATCTATATTAAACATATATGCACCAAGTGGGGTAGCATCTAAATTCTTAAAAGAGAAACTAAGAGAGCTGCAAGAAGAAATAGACAGTAAAACTATAATAGTGGGAGATCTTAACCTTGCACTCTCAGAATTAGATAAATCAAACCACAAAATAAATAAGAAAGAAGTCAAAGAGGTAAATAGAATACTAGAAAAGTTAGATATGATAGATCTCTGGAGAAAATGTAATGGAGACAGAAAGGAATACACTTTCTTTTCAGCAGTTCATGGAACCTATACAAAAATTGACCATATATTAGGACATAAAAACCTCAAACTCAAATGCAGTAAGGCAGAAATAGTAAATGCATCCTTTTCAGACCACGATGCAATGAAAATTACATTCAACAAAAAGCCAGGGGAAAGTAGACCAAAAAATAATTGGAAACTAAATAATCTCATACTAAAGAATGATTGGGTGAAACAGCAAATCATAGACTAATTAATAACTTCACCCAAGAAAACGATAATAATGAGACATCATACCAAAATGTATGGGATGCAGCCAAAGCGGTAATAAGGGGAAATTTCATATCTCTAGAGGCCTATTTGTATAAAATAGAGAAAGAGAAGGTCAATGAATTGGGTTTGCAATTAAAAATGCTAGAAAAGGAACAAATTAAAAACCCCCAGTCAAACACTAAACTTGAAATTCTAAAAGTAAAAGGTGAGATCAATAAAATTGAAAGTAAAAAAACTATTGAATTGATTAATAAAACTAAGAGTTGGTTCTATGAAAAAACCAACAAAATAGACAAACCCTTAGTAAATCTGATTAAAAAAAGGAAAGAGGAAAATCAAATTGTTAGTCTTAAAAATGAAAAGGGAGAACTCACCACTAACGAAGAGGAAATTAGAGCAATAATTAGGAGTTACTTTGCCCAACTTTATGCCAATAAATTCGACAACTCAAATGAAATAGAAAAATACCTCCAAAAATACAGCTTGCCCAAACTAACAGAGGAAGAAGTAAATATCCTAAACAGTCCCATCTCAGAAAAAGAAATAGAACAAACTATCAATCAACTCCCTAAGAAAAAATCCCCAGGACCAGATGGATTTACATGTGAATTCTACCAAACATTTAAAGAACAATTAACTCCAATGTTATATAAACTATTTGAAAAAATAGGATTGAAGGAGTCCTACCAAACTCCTTTTATGACACAGATATGGTACTGATACCTAAACCAGGTAGGCTGAAAACAGAGAAAGAAAATTATAGACCAATCTCCCTAATGAATATTGATGCTAAAATCTTAAATAAAATATCAGCAAAAAGATTACAGAAAATTGTCACCAGGATAATACACTATGACCAAGTAGGATTTATACCAGGAATGCAGGGCTGGTTCAATATTAGGAAAACTATTAGCATAATTGACTATATCAATAACCAAACAAACAAAAACCACATGATCATCTCAATAGATGCAGAAAAAGCATTTGATAAAATCCAACATCCATTCCTAATAAAAACACTTGAGAGCATAGGAATAAATGGACTTTTCCTTAAAATAGTCAGGAGCATATATTTAAAACCATCAGTAAGCATCATATGCAATGGGGAAAAACTGGAACCTTTCCCAGTAAGATCTGGAGTGAAGCAAGGTTGCCCACTATCACCATTATTATTTAATATCGTATTAGAAACACTAGCCTCGGCAATAAGAGTCGAGAAAGATATAAAAGGAATTAGAGTAGGCAATGAGGAAACCAAACTATCACTCTTTGCAGATGATATGATGGTATACCTAGAGAACCCCAGAGATTCTACCAAAAAGCTATTGGAAATAATTCATAATTTTAGCAAAGTAGCTGGCTACAAAATAAATCCCCATAAATCCTCAGCATTTTTATACATCACCAACAAAACCCAACAGCAAGAGATACAAAGAGAAATTCCATTCAGAATAACTGTTGATACCATAAAATATTTGGGAATCTATCTACCAAAGGAAAGTCAGGAATTATATGAGCAAAATTATAAAAAAGTCTCCACACAAATAAAGTCAGACTTAAATAATTGGAAAAATATTAAGTGCTCTTGGATCGGCCGAGCGAACATAATAAAGATGACAATACTCCCTAAACTAATCTATTTATTTAGTGCTATACCAATCAGACTTCCAAGAAAATATTTTATTGATCTAGAAAAAATAACAACAAAATTCATATGGAACAATAAAAAGTCGAGAATCTCAAGGGAATTAATGAAAAAAAAAATCAAATGAAGGTGGCCTAGCTGTACCTGATCTAAAATTATATTATAAAGCATCAGTCACCAAAACCATTTGGTATTGGCTAAGAAATAGATTAGTGGATCAGTGGAAAAGGCTAGGCTCACAAGACAGAATAGTCAATTATAGCAATCTAGTGTTTGACAAACCCAAAGCCCTAACTTCTGGGAAAAGAATTCATTATTTGATAAAAACTGCTGGGATAATTGGAAATTAGTATGGCAGAAATTAGGCATGGACCCACACTTAACACCATATACCAAGATAAGATCAAAATGGGTCTATGACCTAGGCATAAAGAACGAGACTATAAATAAATTAGAGGAACATAGAATAGTTTATCTCTCAGACTTGTGGAGGAGAAAGAAATTTGTGACCAAAGATGAACTAGAGACCATTACTGATCACAGAATAGAAAATTTCGATCACATCAAATTAAAAAGCTTTTGTACAAATAAAACTAATGCAAACAAGATTAGAAGGGAAGCAACAAACTGGGAAAACATTTTCACAGCTAAAGGTTCTGATAAAGGCCTCATTTCCAAAATATATAGAGAACTGACTCAAATTTATAAGAAATCAAGCCATTCTCCAATTGATAAATGGTCAAAGGATATGAACAGACAATTTTCAGAGGATGAGATTGAAACTATTACCACTCATATGAAAGAGTGTTCCAAATCATTATTGATCAGAGAAATGCAAATTAAGACAACTCTGAGATACCACTACACACCTGTCAGATTGGCTAAGATGACAGGAAAAAATAATGATGAATGTTGGAGGGGATGCGGGAAAACTGGGACACTGATGCATTGTTGTTGGAGTTGTGAACGAATCCAACCATTCTGGAGAGCAATCTGGAATTATGCCCAAAAAATTATCAAATTATGCATACCCTTTGATCCAGCAGTGTTTCTATTGGGCTTATATCCCAAAGAAATACTAAAGAAGGGAAAGGGACCTGTATGTGCCAAAATGTTTGTAGCAGCCCTGTTTGTAGTGGCTAGAAACTGGAAAATGAATGGATGCCCATCAATTGGAGAATGGCTGGGTAAATTGTGGTATATGAATGTTATGGAATATTATTGTTCTGTAAGAAATGACCAGCAGGATGAATACAGAGAGGACTGGCGAGACTTACATGAACTGATGCTAAGTGAAATGAGCAGAACCAGGAGATCATTATACACTTCGACAACGATATTGTATGAGGACATATTTTGATGGAAGTGGATTTCTTTGACAAAGAGACCTGAGTTTCAATTGATAAATGACGGACAAAAGCAGCTACACCCAAAGAAAGAACACTGGGAAACGAATGTAAACTATCTGCATTTTTGTTTTTCTTCCCGGATTATTTATACCTTCTGAATCCAATTCTCCCTACGCAACAAGAGAACTGTTCGGTTCTGCAAACATATATTGTATCTAGAATATACTGCAACATATCCAACATATAAAGGACTGCTTGCCATCTAGGGGAGGGGGTGGAGGGAGGGAGGGGGAAAAAAATCGGAACAGAAACGAGTGTCAATATAATGTAATTATTAAATAAAAAATTAAAAAAAAAAAAAAGAAAAAAAAAAGAAAAAAAAAAAAAAGGAGTTACTTTGCCCAACTTTATGCCAATAAATTCGACAACTTAAAAGAAATAGAAAAATACCTCCAAAAATATAGCTTGCCCAAACTAACAGACGAAGAAATAAATATCCTAAACAGTCCTGTCTCAGAAAAAGAAATAGAACAAACTATCAATCAACTCCCTAAGAAAAAATCCCCAGGACCAGATGGATTTACATGTGAATTCTACCAAACATTTAAAGAACAATTAACTCCAATGTTATATAAACTATTTGAAAAAATAGGGATCGAAGGAGTCCTACCAAACTCCTTTTATGACACAGACATGGTACTGATACCTAAACCAGGTAGGCTGAAAACAGAGAAAGAAAATTATAGACCAATCTCCCTAATGAATATTGATGCTAAAATCTTAAATAAAATATTAGCAAAAAGAATACAGAAAATCGTCACCAGGATAATACACTATGACCAAGTAGGATTTATACTAGGAATGCAGGGCTAGTTCAATATTAGGAAAACTATTAGCATAATTGACTATATCAATAACCAAACAAACAAAAACCATATGATCATCTCAATAGATGCAGAAAAAGCATTTGATAAAATCCAACATCCATTCCTAATAAAAACACACTTCAGAGCATAGGAATAAATGGACTTTTCCTTAAAATAGTTAGGAGCATATATTTAAAACCATCAGTAAGCATCATATGCAATGGGGAAAAACTGGAACCTTTCCCAGTAAGATCTGGAGTGAAGCAAGGTTGCCCACTATCACCATTATTATTTAATATCGTATTAGAAACACTAGCCTCGGCAATAAGAGTCCAGAAAGATATTAAAGGAATTAGAGTAGGCAATGAGGAAACCAAACTATCACTCTTTGCAGATGATATGATGGTATACCTAGAGAACCCCAGAGATTCTACTAAAAAGCTATTGGAAATAATTCATAATTTTAGCAAAGTAGCTGGCTACAAAATAAATCCCCATAAATCCTCAGCATTTTTATACATCACCAACAAAACCCAACAGCAAGAGATACAAAGAGAAATTCCATTCAGAATAACTGTTGATACCATAAAATATTTGGGAATCTATCTGCCAAAGGAGAGTCAGGAATTATATGAGCAAAATTATAAAAAAGTCTCCACACAAATAAAGTCAGACTTAAATAATTGGAAAAATATTAAGTGCTCTTGGATCGGCCGAGTGAACATAATAAAGATGACAATATCCCTAAACTAATCTATTTATTTAGTGCTATACCAATCAGACTTCCAAG
Organism: Antechinus flavipes; assembly: GCF_016432865.1. Taxonomy (NCBI): domain Eukaryota; kingdom Metazoa; phylum Chordata; class Mammalia; order Dasyuromorphia; family Dasyuridae; genus Antechinus; species Antechinus flavipes. The sequence continues at coordinate 408,266,442 of NC_067398.1, read as the reverse complement.
AAAATATTTTAATGATCTAGAAAAAATAACAACAAAATTAATATGGAACAATAAAAAGTCGAGAATCTCAAGGGAATTAATGAAAAAAAAATCAAATGAAGGTGTCCTAGCTGTACCTGATCTAAAATTATATTATAAAGCAGCAGTCACCAAAACCATTTGGTATTGGCTAAGAAATAGATTAGTGGATCAGTGGAAAAGGCTAGGTTCACAAGACAGAATAGTCAACTATAGCAATCTAGTGTTTGACAAACCCAAAGCCCCTAACTTCTGGGAAAAGAATTCATTATTTGATAAAAACTGCTGGGATAATTGGAAATTAGTATGGCAGAAATTAGGCATGGACCCACACTTAACACCATATACCAAGATAAGATCAAAATGGGTCCATGACCTAGGCATAAAGAACGAGATTATAAATAAATTAGAGGAACATAATTTGTGACCAAAGATGAACTAGAGACCATTACTGATCACAAAATAGAAAATTTTGATTACATCAAATTAAAAAGCCTTTGTACAAATAAAACTAATGCAAACAAGATTAGAAGGGAAGCAACAAACTGGGAAAACATCTTCACAGTTAAAGGTTCTGATAAAGGCCTCATTTCCAAAATATATAGAGAACTGACTCAAATTTATAAGAAATCAAGCCATTCTCCAATTGATAAATGGTCAAAGGATATGAACAGACAATTTTCAGAGGATGAAATTGAAACTATTACCACTCATATGAAAGAGTGTTCCAAATCATTGATCAGAGAAATGCAAATTAAGACAACTCTGAGATACCACTACACACCTGTCAGATTGGCTAAGATGACAGGAAAAAATAATGATGAATGTTGGAGGGGATGCGGGAAAACTGGGACACTAATGCATTGTTGGTGGAGTTGTGAACGAATCCAACCATTCTGGAGAGCAATCTGGAATTATGCCCAAAAAATTATCAAATTGTGCATACCCTTTGATCCAGCAGTGTTTCTACTGGGCTTATATCCCAAAGAAATATTAAAGAAGGGAAAGGGACCTGTATGTGCCAAAATGTTTGTAGCAGCCCTGTTTGTAGTGGCTAGAAACTGGAAAATGAATGGATGTCCATCAATTGGAGAATGGCTGGGTAAATTGTGGTATATGAATGTTATGAAATATTATTGTTCTGTAAGAAATGACCAGCAGGATGAATACAGAGAGGACTGGCGAGACTTACATGAACTGATGCTAAGTGAAATGAGCAGAACCAGGAGATCATTATACACTTCGACAACGATATTGTATGAGGACATATTTTGATGAAAGTGGATTTCTTTGACAAAGAGACCTGAGTTTCAATTGATAAATGATGGACAAAAGCAGCTACACCGAAAGAAAGAACACTGGGAAACGAATGTGAACTATCTGCATTTTTGTTTTTCTTCCCGGGTTATTTATACCTTCTGAATCCAATTCTCCCTATGCAACAAGAGAACTGTTCCGTTCTGCAAACATATATTGTATCTAGGATATACTGCAACATATCCAACATATAAAGCACTGCTTGCCATCTAGGGGAGGGGGTGGAGGGAGGGAGGGAAAAAATGGGAACAGAAACGAGTGTCAATATAAAGTAATTATTAAATAAAAATTTAAAAAAAATGTGTTGTATTTTGTCAAATGCTTTTTCTGCATCTATTGAGATAATTATATTATTTCTGTTTGTTGACTGTTGATATTATTGATTATGCTAATAGCTTTCCTAATAAGAGCCTAATATATTCTTGGCATAAATCATAGTGGATGATCCTGCTGAAAAGTTATTATAATCACTTTGGTAATATTTTATTTAAGATTTTTGTATCTATATTCCTCAGGGAAAATAGTCTTTAATTTTATTTCCCTGTTTTGACTCTACCTGGTTTAGGTATCAGCACCATATTCATGTCACAAAAGTAATTTGTTAGACTCATTCTTTCCTTATTTTTCCAATTACTTTGCATAGCATTGCAATTATTATGTTTTTCATTAGAATTCACTTGTGAATCCATCTGGCCCTGAGGAGTTTTTGTTAGGTAGTTGATTAATTATTCAATATTATTTTCTAATATGAGAATATTTAAGTAATTTATTTCTTCTTCTGTTAATCTGGGTAATGTACATTTTTGTAAGTATTCATCCATTTTACTTGGATTATAGATATGTTGTCATATAGTTGGGCAAAATAGCTCCCAATTATTGCTCTAATTTCTTCTTCAATGGTGGAAAGTTCACGCTTTTCATTTTTCTTACCAGCAATTTTATTTTCTTCTTTCCTTTTTCTAATCAAATTAATTAGAATGTTACCTATTTTGTTATTTTTTTCATAGAATTGACTCTCAGTTTTTTATTAGTTCTATACTTTTCTTACTTTCAGTTTTATTAATCTTCCCTTTTATTTTTGGAATTTCAAAATTGATATTTAGTTGGTAAGTTTTAATTTGTTTTGTTTTGTTTTTTTGTAGCTTTTTTAGTTGCATGTATAATTCGTTGATCTTCTCTTTCTCTATTTTAGGTAAATAAACATCTAGAGATATAAAATTTCCCCTAAAAACTGCTTGGACTGCATTCCATAAATTTTGGTATGTTGGATAAAATTAACAATTATGTCAATGAGTTGTTTCACCCACTCATTTTTTTAGGATTATATAATTTAGCTTTCAATTAATTGTGGTCTATTTTCCACTGGCCCTTTATTAAATTTAGTTTTATTGCATCATCATCATCTGAAAAAAATGAATTTACTATTTCTGCCATTCTGCATTTGATTTTGAGATTTTTATGCCCTAATATGTTGTCAATTTTTTGCAGGTTCCATATATCTTCAAGAAATATAGTAATATACATTTCTGCCATCAGTCATTTTTTCCAAATGATTACCATGCATAACTTCTCTAAAATTCTATATAAATCTTTAACTTCCTTCTTGTTTATGTTTTGGTTTCATTTATCTAGTTCTGATAGAGTAAGTTTGAGATCCCCATTAGTATATTTTTCATGATTTCTTTTGCTTGCAATTGTCTTAAGTTTTCTTCTAGGAATTTAGATGCTATACCACTTAATTCATATATAGTTAATATTGATGTTACGTCATTCCCTATGGTACCTTTTAGCAAAATATAGTTTCTTTCCTCATATCTTTTAATTAGATCTATTTTTGCTTTTGTTTGATCTGAGATCAGGATTGCTATCGCTAGTTTCTTTACTTCAGCTGAAGCATAATAGATTCTGTTCCAGACTTTTATCTTTACTCTGTATGTAGCATTCTGCTTTAAATATGTTTCTTGTAAACAACATATTATAAGATTATAATTTTTAATCCAGTCTGCTAATTCCATTTTATGGGAGAGTTCATCCTAGTCACATTTACACTTAAAATTACTAACTGTATTTCCCTCTGACTTTCTCCCCCAAAATTGTACTTTTCTCTTTCCTTTTCCCCCCTTTCTCTGCCCCCAGTGTTTTGCTTCTGACAACTATCTCTTTCAATCTACTCTTTCTTTGTACAGCCCCTCTCCTCTTTTTTATCTTTCCCCCTTCTAATTCTATTCTCCCTTCTATTAACCTCTCCTTTTAATTTCTCCTTTTCCCTCCTACTACTCTATAGGATGAGATGTTTCTTTATCAAACTAAATATAGCTGATTTTTCTCTCCATGAGCAAAATCCAATGAGATTTTAGTTTCAATGCTTATTCTCCTTCCTTCTTTCCCTCAATTGTAATAGGTCTTTTTTTGTCTCTTCATGTGATGTAATTTACCTCATTTCTTCTCCCCTTTTCTCTTCTTCCAGTACAATAACTTTTCCATTCTTAGTTTCTTTTTTATATCATCATAATGATTTCAAATTATTATCTACACCCTATAAGTATTCCATTAAATAAGACACACTTCTCAAAAGTTAATTATATCAACTTCCCAGGAAGCTATGCAAACCTATTAACCTTTAATAAAATATAGGTTTTTTTCTTACCTTCTTAGGTAAAGTTACCTTTGTACACTTCTCTTGAGTTTTTTGTTTGAAGATCACATTTTCTGTTCAGTTCCTCTCTTTTTATCAGAAATAAATGAAATTCACCTATTTCATTGAATGTCTTTCTTTTTCTCTGAATGATAATTCTTCGTTTAGCTGGATAGTTGATTCTTGGCTTCAACCCAACCTCCTTTATTCTTTGAAATATCATACCCATGAGCACCTGATATTCTTCCAGTTATTTAGATTTGATTTTACTTATGTGGAAAGTATTTTGCAATTGTGTTCATACAATTTCCGACTTTGTCTTGGCAGATATACTCCTAAATATATTTGCTACAATTCTTTTCAATGGATATTCTAATTGTATCTCCTGCTGCTACTCTTTGTTGGTAACATACAGAAATGCTGATGATACATGTGGATTTATTTTGTATCCTGCAACTTTCCTAAAGTATGTATTTGTTTCTAATAAAGTTTTTAGTTAATTCTCTAGGATTCTGTAAGTATACCATCATATCATGTGCAAAGAGTGATAATTTAATTTCATCAAAGAAAATGACAATGAGATGACATACCAAATTTTGCTGGATGCAGGCAAAGTTCTATTATATTTTTAATTACTACACATCAATAAAATACAAAAGAGAGATTAATGAATAGTTCACGCAACTTAAAAAGAAAAACAAAAACAAATCAAAATATAAGCAAATTAAATCAACAAGGAATTTTTTAAAAAATGAAAAGTAAGTGAATCAAAAACCTAATAAATAAATCTAGAAGCTGATTTTGTGAAAAAAACAGTATAATAGATAATTTATTAGGTAATTTCATTTTTTTAAAAGAAAGAAGAAAATAAAATGATTGGTATCAAAATGAAAGACATGAAAGTTAATTGTTAGAAACTATTTTGTCTAATTATATGCCAATAAATTTGACAATCTAAATTAAATAGATGAACATCTATAAAAATACATTACTCAGATTAACAAAAAAAAATGTCCTTGCAAAACACAATCTTAGGGAAAAGAAATTTAATTTTACTTTTTTTTATTATAGCTTTTTATTTACAAGATATATGCATGGATAATTTTTTAGCATTGACAATTGCAAAACCCTTTGTTCCAATTTTTCCCTTCCTTTCTCCCACCCCCTCCCCCAGATGGTAGGTTGATCAATACATGTTAAACATGTTAAAGCATAAGTTAAATACAATATATGTATACATGTCCATACTGTTATTTTGCTGTACAAAAAGAATCAGATTTTGAAATAGTGTACAATTAACCTGTGAAGGAAATAAAAAATGCAGGCTGACAAAAATAGAGGGATTGGGAAATCTATGTAGTGGTTCATAGTCACCTCCCAGAGTTCTTTCACTGGATGTAATTGGTTCAATTCATTACTGCTCTATTGGAACTGATTTGGTTCATCTCATCGCTGAAGAGGGACATGTCCATCCGAATTGATCATCATATAGTATTGTTGAAGTATACAGTGATCTCCTGGTCCTGCTCATTTCACTCAGCATCAATTCATGTAAGTCCCTCCAGACCTTTCTGAAATCATCCTGTTAGTCATTTCTTACAGAACAATAATATTCCATAATATTCATATACTACAATTTATTCAGTCATTCTCCAATTGATGGGCATCCACTCTGTTTCCAGTTCCTGGCCATTACAAAGAGGGCTGCCACAAACATTCGTGTACATACAGTTCCCTTTTCCTTCAAAAAATAAATTTTATAAGACATCATTGAATCTTCTAAGGAAAAAAAATCCCCAAGATGAGATGGATTCACAAGCAAATTCTAACAATACCACCAAAATAAACAATCTTAATATTATATAAAGTGTTTTTAAAAAATAGGAGTCCTACCACATTCCTTTTGTGATACAAATATTTAGATAATACCCAAACCAGGAAGGACCAAAACAGGGAAAAAAGTAATAGATCAATTTTGTTAAAGTATATTGATACAAAATTTTAAATAAAATACTAGCAAAAGGTATTTCAGCAATATATCACAGGTATTATATATTATGACCAGGTAAATGTTTTACCAAATATATATCAGCACAATTAACTATATCAACATCAAAATCAAAAGAAATCATATGGTTTTCTCAATAACTTCAGAAAGAATCTGTGATAAAATATAGCATCAATTCCTATTCAGAACTCGAGAACATAGAAATTAAGGAAGTTTATCTGAAAATTATATTTATCTACAAAATCAGCAAGCATGATCTGTAAGGGAGATAAACTATATGCCTTCCCAGTATAATCAGGGGTGAAACAAGGATGCATATTGTCACTTCTATGATTTAATATTGTACTAGAGATGTTAATTATAACAATAAGTGAATAAAAAAGAATTTAAACAAATTTAAATAGGCAATGAGGAAACAAAATTGCAAATCTTTGTGGAAGATATGATATTATTCTTTTGAAATCCTAGATTGTGATGGAAGAGCCATTTGCATACAGAGAGAGAAATATGGAGACTTACTGTGGATCACAGGCTATTATTTCCACCATTTATGGGGGGATGATGTTACTGCTTATTTACTTGTTGTTTCTTGTGTTTTCTGCCCTTTTGATTTTATTTTTCTTATGCAGGATAATAAATATGGAAATATGTTTAGAAGTATTGCTCATGTTTAAAGTTTACTGGATTATTTGCTGTTTAGTGGAGGGTAGGAAGGAAGGAGAAAAAAAGAACACAATGTTTTACAAAGGTAAATGTTGAAAACTATTTTTACATGCATTTGGAAAAATAAAAAAAATACTTATAATTTTTTTAAATGTGGTAGTAACACTAATAATTTCAGAGATCAAGAAAGTCTTGGTTTAGGAGTTAGCATTTCAACTAATACTTGAAAAAAAACTTGAGATCTGAAGAAGCAGAAGTCAGGAGAGAAGAGATCTTAGTACTAAGTATAATCTGTGGAAAGGATTATAGAAAAAAGATGCCCATTGTTCATGAGTAATATAAATTAATGTATGGTTCAAATTAAGCTGGAGCTCATGCTAATTCATACATAGAGTATTAATTATGAATAAAAAATATAATAATCCTGTCAGGAATAATCTGTGGTTTATTTTCTGTCAAGAGGAAAGGTGAATAAGGCCTATAACCTACATCCTTTTCTATCTATTCCAATTTAGTGGATAGAGAATTTTGAAGAATTGAATTAAGAAAAAAAATTTTTGCTTACTCAGAATAATCATATTTGTTTTTTAAACTTATAGTACTTTAAATTGCTGCCGTGATAAACACCATTTTATTTTCTTCTTTATACCCAGGAGATGGCTGGTTCCATCATTGTTTCAACCTTTATTTGAGAGAGAAATATTTTAACATCTCTGAAACTTGAGGTCCTAAGGTTGATGAAAATGATGGAAATTTTTTCTAAAGTGGTTGGATGCAGGGAAAGATCCAGGATATGTTGCAACTAGAATTCAGGGTGTGTGTAAGTGGCATGGAGGGGCAGGGGAGAGAGAGAAAGAGAGAGAGAGAGAGAGAGAGAGAGAGAGAGAGAGAGAGAGAGAGAGAGAGAGAGAGAGAGAGAGAGACAAAGACAGACACAGACACAGAGAGACAGAGACAGAAGCAAAGACAGAGAGCAAATGAAAGCAATTTTTTTTTATCCTTTTTCCAATTATGTCTGGCCAGAAAATAAATTATAGGTTTCTTATTGATGAAACTTTTTGGATATTTATCGTGAAGTGTTCTATCAGGAAAATGTAATGTCCAGGTGTCTAAATTATTTTTCATTTATGTCTATTTTAAAAATATTTTAATTCTAGATGTGGGGTAGAACACAGTATCAATCAGTACACAACAAGTTCTATCAGCGCTATTAAATTATATTTTAGTCCTTACTTCACTGAAGATTATCTTGAACTAACATATCATTTTAATAATGACAAAATGCATTGATTTAAATGTCATCATTTAAATAGAAATACCCAAATCAAGAGACTTTGGACTATGTAATTCCTCTTGCAAGGCTATTTCATTTGATTGAATAATGTACAAATTAATTTTTGAACTGAATAGTGTAATGAATATGATATAAATGTCTATGTAATGCCATGAATGTATAATTAATTTTATTGAAAAAAAATAAAACTCTGTTGATAAACTTGAATAACATAGTATCCCACATAAAAATGAAATAGTTGTCATTATCATCATTTCTATTAACACATTATTAGCACTGAGAATTTATATAGATAAAAAGTAGGAGAAAATTTCATTTTAAGTTATTAAATCACAGATTACATCAGTCCTATGTGTAAGATAAAATACATTAAGCTAACTTCAAATGTATACATATATATGATACATATATGTATATATGACATGTGTATATATGCATGTGTATACACATCATATATATGTATATATGATGAAAATATGGCAAACAAACAAGCCAATTTGTGCAAAGAATTGCCCAATGGCAGACCCCAATTAAAAAGCACATAACTGACACTGAAGTGTAGAAAATTTAAGATCCTGCTGTTTCTATATTTGCTAATTAAAAAAAAAAGTATTTGTCTTGAATGTGGTCTTGAAGCCATGCCTCCTCTCCCATATAATTTATTCCATACCTTGCCATTCCCTAATTGATGGAAATCTTGGTTTCCAATTCTTTGTTACCTCTTCTCTCCAACACTTCTTTTGGGGTCCCCCAAATATTAAGCTAGTTCTGGCAATGTGTAGGTCAACCTTATTGTCAATGCATATATCTTTGAAAAATATAATGCTAAGATAAATGAATTTTTCAACAGTATTCAAAACTCTGTAATGGATGAATCCAAATATTGAATGATGGTGCTAACTAATGAAATGACTATGTTTTATTGGCATTGAACTGTTAGACCAAAATTAACACAAGCAACAAAGAATCAATCCATATTTTGTTGCTTCTTAGCTTCAGAGGCAGAATTGAGTGAAAAATCAACGGCAAACAAACCAACAAGTGAAAAAAATATCATGTACTAATACTCCCTCCCCTTTAATCTTGGTTTGTAGCCTTTTTAAGTTTAAGAATTTATTATCAGTGAATTTGCTGACTTTGATGCCACATTTGTTCTCAATAAAGGCATTTGATGTCATAGATGAAAATATCATGCTAAAAGGCAAGAGAAGTAAACACATAACCTTGTTTCTTGTTATCGTTGACTTAGAAAGTTTAAAAATCTGGGCAAGCATGCAGTCATGATATTGATATACAATACTGATGAACTTTTCTAGGAAACAAAAATTTGATGTAATTTTTCATAAACCCTTGTGATTGACAGCATCAAATACATGAATATACAGTCTTTGTGTATAGACCTCTGTTTTGTTCCTGTCATTTCTCCTGAAGTTGTTAAGTTCCATTGTTGCCAAATGTCTCTTGGCTTAACTTGCCCTCCAAGATAGCAATAAAATGTTCTCTATCAGAGAAGTGGCAACCACATTGTCATGAGTCTGTCATTCACTTCTTTTTAGTAGACATACAAGCTTTGCTAGCTGGATTCATTTTAATTGAAAAACCCACGTCAGCTTCACAGAACTTCCTGTCATTATGGACACTTCAGGGGAAAAAAAAATGCATTCAGGTTTGACTTCATAAAGTTTGCCTTCATTTGTCAGTCTTGTTTAACTCAGGGCTGCTATTCATATGTAAAACCTGATGAGTTCTCTCACAACAAGAACTGTTCCTCTTTCAGGTCTACTGTATTCTGGTTTTTATTTTATTTTATTTTATTTTTTTATTAAATTTTATTTTTTTTTAATGTGTGATGGTGAGTGGAATCCTCTATGCAGAAATTTCTGTACAATTTTTTTTTTTGTTTATGTTTCAACTACACAATGGGATTTCTGTCTATCTCAGTATTCAGGTCAGGGTTGATAAGCAGACAGTGTTTAAGGTACTTTCTTTCTTACTACAGATGAACAGTGTGATCCTTAAAAAGCTGCTCAGACATTCAGAGAGCTGCTGAATCCCACTGCTGGTTCTAGCAAGAAAACTCTTTTGCTTAGGCTGCTTGTGGAGTTGTGACAATAGCTGTCAGTATATCTATACAGGATTCTTCATTACTTGCCTGTCACTTCAAAACTTTGAAATAAGTAAAAATGGTATTATGGTATGGGCACATATTTTGATCATATTTTGATTCATGCCATTTTTGCCATTTGTGTCACAAACGACAACAATAGCATGAATCAAAATATGATCTATTCCATTTCTCATCCATTTAATTTCTTTTTTTTATTATAGCTTTTTATTTACAAATCATACACATTGGTAGTTTTTCAACATTTGTTCTTGCAAATCCTTCTTTTCCAACTTTTCCCTTCCTTCCCCCTATGCCCTCCCCTAGATGACACATAGTCCATTACATGTTAAATATGTTAAAATATATGTTAAACACAATATATGTATATATATATATATATATATATATATATATATTTAAAGTTATCTTGCTGCTCAAGAAAGATCAGATCTAAAAAGAAGGTTAAAAAAAAACTGAAGAGGAAAACGAAAAAGCAAGCAAGAATGGAAATGCTATGCTGTGGTCGACACTCATTTCCCATAGTTTTCTCTCTGGATATAGCAGAATCTCTTCATTACTGAACAATTGGAACTGGTTTGAATCATCTCATTGTTGAAGAGAGCCAAGTCCATCAGAATAGGTCATCATATAGTATTGATGTTAAAGTATATAATAATCTCTTGGTTCTGCTCATTTCACATAGCATCAGTTCATGTAAGTCTCTCCAGACCTCTCTGAAATCAGCCTGCTGGTTGTTTTCTTTTTTCTTTTCTTTTTTTTCTTTTTTTGCAGAATAATAATAATATTTCATAGCATTTATATATCATGACTTATTCAGCTATTCTTCAATTAATGGGCATCCATTTAGTTTCCAGTTTTTTACCACTACAAAAAAGGCTGCCACAAACATTTTTGAACAGGTAGGTCCCCTTCCTTCCTTTAAAATATCTTTGGGATATAAGCCTAGTAGAAACACTGCTGGCTCAAAGGATATGCACAGTTTGATAACATTTTCAGCATATTTTCAAATTGCTCTCCAGAATGATTGGATCTGTTCACAGTTCTACCAACAATCTATTAGTGTCCCAGTTTTCCCACATCCCCTCCAATATTCATCATGATCTTTTCATGTCATCTTAGCCAATCTGAGAGGTGTGAAGTGGTATCTCAAAATTGTCTTAATTTCCCCTTTTTCTGATTAATAGTGCTTTAGAGCACCTTTTCATATGACTGGAAATAGTTTGAATTTCTTCATCTGAGAATTGTCTGTTTATTCCCTTTGACTATTTATCAGTTGAAGAATGGCTTGAATTCTTATAAATTTGAGTCTATTCTCTATGTATTTTTTTAGAAATGAGGCCTTTATCAGAACCTTTGACTGTAAAAATGTTTATGGCTTCCCTTCTAATCAAAGACTAATTTCAAGAGACTTAATTATGACAAAGTGTTTATGTTTTATATATGACAATGGAAACAATATATCTAAGATTGACATCAGTAATTGAATACTTCAAAAGAAAGGTTGGTGCAGAGATGAGTATGATCTGACTTTAACAAAAGTAAAACTGTTTTAAGAAAAGATAAAAATAGGGATTATGCTATATTAATAAGGTACAAAGGAAGAAATGATACAGACACATTAGATAAGAGAGGAGAGCTAGTACTTCTGAAAACTTACTCATGGATGGATGAATGGATGAAATAGGGAACAATACACATAGATATAGGCACATCAATAGATAGGTAGGGAGAGAGACAACATGAAGGATATAGCACCTTCTAAAATATGTAATGAAATAAGGGGACAGGAATAGAATAAGGTCAGGTTTATAAGGGTGTATAGTTTTGTGAAGGTGCAATAAAGTGTGTAGATCAATGGAAAAGGGTTAAAAAATAAGATGGAAGGTGAAGAGTGTTTAGATGAACAGGAATGGGATGAGGTGTATGGCTTAATGGAAATGGGATTAATGGGAAGGGAAAGATTGGGGTGAAGAAGATAAGGGGGATCCATGAGTAGTGGGAGGTTAAGTAATAGCAAGAAAAGTCAAGGAATAGAACTAAAGTGGAAGAGTTGGCAGGGGTAAGAAATAAGAATTGTACACAAACACAATAACTAGGATTAGTAGTAGATCTTATTAGAAAAAAAAGGAGGACTGATTATCATTGATCTCAAAATCTATTCATTTTTCTTTCCATTATAATATGCAATTTTCATTAAATCTTTTATTAAAGTATATCCATGTATTTTTTCAAAATCATTGAGCTCATTATTTCTTACAGCATAGTCATATTCCATAAGAATCAAGTAACATAACTTTCTAATTCATTCCCGAATTGTTGGGCATCCCCACAATTTACAATTCTTTGTCATCACAAAGAGAAATTTTAAACATTTTAAAACATTTAAATCTTCTTTCCCCCCTTTCACCTAATTATCCTGGGAAATATGCCTACTAGTGGCGTTGCTGAGTCAAAGGACAATTTTGAAGGTCTTTGGGCATAATTCCAGATTATTCTCCAAAATGCTTGAATCAGTTTACAATTATAACAATAGTAAATTAGAGTCTCAGTTTTTCCTATCCTCTCTAACATTTTTTACTTTTCTCTTCTATCATTAAAGTCATTTTGACAACTGTAGAAAGATAATTTATGGTTATTTTCATTTGCATTTCTCTAATAATGATTTAAAGCATTTGTTTTCATATGACTAAAAATGGTATTGATTTCTTCATCAGAAACTGCCTCTTCATATCTTTGATGATTTATTAATTGGGAAATGACTCCTATCCTTATAGATCTGACTAAATTTGTATTTGGATAAATGTGTATGTATCTATAGCGCTGTGTATGTAAATAATATCTTAATCCAATAATGTCTATATTTCTCCCCAAAGTGTCTGCTTTCTTTCTGATCTTGGCTACATGTTCCATTTCCTTTATTTTTATTTTAATTCATTTCAAATGATATATTTTACACTTCAAACTGCTCCCTATCGCTTATGTATTTACAAATTGTTCAATTATGTGTCTGATGCATAATATAAACTATACTCTTCACTTTTCCTTGTAATATCTCATTATTATCTGTCATGTTTCTATTTTGATCTTATCTTGATAAAATGTGTAAAATATTGCTCTATGCCAAATATTTTTAACATAACTTTTAAAGAATTTTTTTCAAAAATTTAAATTTAAAATTAAAATCAGAGGAAAAGATACATGGAAAAAAAGGAAAGCTATTTTGAGAAAAGAAACTTATTTGCTCATTTATATATTTATCAAATGTGAAAGAGACAAAATGTTGAACAAAATAGAGATTTTCCCTGGCCTTCATGACCACATTATGGAAGGGAAATAGAGAATACTCCAGAATTATTAAATCTACTTAGACACTGGTTTGAAAGAAGGTTAAAATAAGTCCCCATTATTCACTTACTACACAGCTATACTTGGTACAATTAAGAGTAGAGGCCCATGGTCCTCTAAGACTCTTTGTATAGCCTTTTTGAATAAATTCCCTTGGATGTAAATAGGAATGAACTTTGATGGAGGAAAATACATACTTATTTTCATTAATTTCTAAATGAACTTTGCCACTTCTTTCAGTTATGAATGTCAACAACAAAAATAGTAGTCTTAAAAAACTTGTGAGAAATTGTTTAAAAAAATCAGAGGGAGGCAAAGTCAAGATGGTGGAGAAGAGACATGTTTCTTCCATGATCCTCACACTAATTACCAAATTTAGCCTCTGAATTACTTCTGGACTGACAGAATCCACGAATATTGGTAGTGCAACAAATTAACAGCAGAAGATAATTTCAAAGCTCTCCAAAAATGGTCTGTTTTAATCAGGCACAGAAGGAGGCAGGCCAAGCTCAAGCAAGCCAAGCACAGACACCAGCACAAACAGCACCGACTTGGGGTGGTGAGAGCTCCCGGGAGGAGGATCTACAGGGAAAATATCTACAGAAAGGTTGGCTACTCTGCCCAGGCTGCAAGCCAATAGATCAGCAGAGAAGTTATAAAACATCCAACACAAACACAAAAGGTCAATTGTGAACCCCCAAAATACCATAATCTCATGGGACCTGGCCATGCACACCCAGCACTGAGAGTGAGTCAATGCAGACTCAGTGCATCTGTTGCCACCTGTAGAGGAAGCTTGGACAATCTCCCCTGCCCTGACAGCAAATCTCAACTTTTTTTTTAATAGCTTTTTATTTATAAGTTATATGTAATTTTACAACATTGACAATTGCCAAATCTTTTATTCCAATTTTTCCCCTCCTTCCCTCCATCCTCTCCCCTAGATGGCAGGATAACCAGTAGATGTTAAATATATGAAAGTATAAATGAGATACACAATAAATATACATGACCAAACCATTATTTTGCTGTACAAAAAGCATTGGACTCTGAAATATTGTACAATTAGCCTGTGAAGGAAATCCCAAATGCAGGCAGGCAAAAAATATAGGGATTGGGAATTCAATGTAATGGTTCTTAGTCATCCCCCAGAGCTCTTTCGCTGGACGTAGCTGGTTCAGTTCATTACTGCTCCATTGGAACTGATTTGGTTCATCTCATTGCTGAAGATGGCCAGGTCCATCAGAATTGATCATCAACTAGTATTGTTGTTGAAGTGTATATTGATCTCCTGGTCCTGCTTATTTCACTCAGCATCATCAGTTCGTATAAGTTTCTCCAGGCCTTTTTGAAATCATTCTGTTGGTCATTTCTTACCAAACAATAATAATCCATAATATTCATATACCATAATTTATTCAGTCATTCTACAACTGATGGGCATCTACTCAGTTTCCAGTTTCTGGCCACTATAAAGAGGGCTGCCACAAACATTAGTGCACATACAAAACCCTTTCCTTTCTTTATGATCTCTTTGGAATATAAGCCCAGTAGTAACACTGCTGGATCAAAGGGTATGCAGTTTAATAGTTTTTTGAGCATAGTTCCAAATTGCTCTCCAGAATGATTGGATGTATTCACAGTTCTGCCAACAATGTATTAATGTCCCTGTTTTCCCACATCCCCTCCAACATTCCGCATTATCTTTCCCTGTCATTCTAGCCAGTCTGAAGTATGTAGTGGTATCTCAGAGTTGTCTTAATTAATTTCTCTGATCAATAATGACTTGAAGCATCTTTTCATATGGCTAGAAATAGTTTCAATTTCTTTGTTTGAGAATTGTCTGTTCATATCCTTTGACAATTTATCAATTGGAAAATGGTTTGATTTCTTATAAATTAGAGTCAATTCTCTATATATTTTGGAAATGAGCCCATTATCAGAACCTTTGACTGTAAAAATATTTTCCCATTTTATTGCTTCCCTTCTAATCTTGTCTGCATTAGTCTTGTTTGTACAAAAACTTTTAGTTTGATATAATCAAAATTTTCTATTTTGTGATCAGTAATGATTTCTAGTTTTTCTTTGGTCATAAATTCCTTCCTCTTCCACAGGTCTGACAGGTCATTTCTTACCTTCTATCCTGTATAATTTATTTATAACCTCATTCTTTATGTTTAGGTCATGAACCCATTTTGACCTTATCTTGGTGTACGGTGTTAAGTGTGGGTCGATGCCTAGTTTCTGCCATACTAGTTTCCAATTTTGCCAGCAATTTTTGTCAAACAGTAAGTTCTTATCCCAAAAGCTGGGGTCTTTGGTTTTGCCAAACACTAGATTGCTATATTTATTGGCTGTTTTGTTCTTTGAACCTAACCTATTCCACTGATTAACTAATCTATTCTTTAGCCAATATGAAATGGTTTTGGTAACTGCTTCTCTATAACATAATTTTAGATCTGGTACAGCTAAGCCACCTTCATTTGATTTTTTTTTTCACTAATTCCCTTGAAATTCTTGATCTTTTGTTTTTCCATATGAATTTTGTTGTTATTTTTTCTAGGTCATTAAAATAGTTTTTTGGGAGTCTGATTGGTATAGTGCTAAACAAATAGATTAGTTTAGGTAGTATTGTCATCTTTATTATATTTGCTCGCCCTATCCAAGAGCATTTAATATTTTTCCAATTGGTTAGATCAGACTTAATTGGTGTGAAAAGTTTTTTTATTTTTTGCTCATAAAGTTTCAGATTTTTCTCTTGGCAGATAGATTCCTAAGTATTTTATACTATCAGTAGTTACTTTAAATGGAATTTCTCTTTGTAACTCTAACTGTTGGGTTTTGTTAGTGATATATAAGAATGCTGATGATTTATGTGGGTTTATTTTGTATCCTGAAACTTTGTTAAAGTTGTGGATTATTTCTAATAACTTTTTAGTAGAATCTCTAGGGTTTTCTAAGTATACCATCATATCATCAACAAAGAGTGATAATTTGGTTTCCTCATTGCTTACTCTAATTGCTTTAATCTCTTTCTCAATTCTTATTGCCAAAGCTAGCATTTCTAATACAATATTGAATAGTAACAGTGATAGTGGGCAACCTTGTTTCACTCCTGATCTAACTGGAAATAGTTGCAGTTTTTCCCCATTACATATGATGCTTACTGATGGTTTTAAATAGATGCTGCTAATTTTAAGGAAAAGTCCATTTATTCCTATACTCTCAAGTGTTTTAATAGGAATGGATGTTGGATTTTATCAAATGCGTTTTCTGCATCTATTTGGATGATCATATGGTTTTTGTTAATTTGGTTATTGATATAATCGATTATGCTAATAGTTTTCCTAATATTGACCCAACCCTGCGTTCCTGGTATAAATCATACTTGATCATAGTGTATTATTCTGGGGATGATTTTCTGTAGTCTTTTTGCTAATATTTTATTTAAGATTTTAGCATTTATATGCATTAGGGTGATTGGTCTATAATTTTCTTTCTCTGTTTTCAACCTACCTGGTTTAGGTATCAGTACCATGTCTGTGTCATAAAAGGAATTTGGTAGGACTCCTTCATTCCCTATTTTATCAAATAATTTATATACCATTGGACCCAATTGTTCTTTAAATGTTTGGTAGAATTCACATGTAAATCCATCCAAACCTGGGGATTTTTTTTTTCTTAGGGAGTTGATTAATAGCTTGTTCTATTTCTTTTTCTGAAATGGGACTATTCAAGCAATTTACTTCATCCTCCGTTAATCTGAAAATTCTATATTTTTGAAAATAGTCATCCATTTCAGTTAGGTTATCAAATTTGTTGGCATAAAGTTGGGCAAAGTAACTCCTAATTATTTCTCTAATTTCCTCTTCATTGGTGGAAAGTTCTCCCTTTTCATTTTTAAGACTAACAATTTTATTTTCCTCCCTCCTTTCTCTAATCAGATTTACCAAGGGCTTATCTATTTTATTGGTTTTTTCATAGAACCAACTCATAGTTTTAATTCTTAGTTCAATAGTTTTTTTTTTTTTTTTACTTTCAATATTATTAATTTTTCCTTTTAATTTTAGAATTTCAAACTTAGCATTTGATTGGGGATTTTTAATCTGGTCTTTTTCTAGTTTTTTTAGTTGTAAGCCCAATTCATTGATCTTCTCTTTCTCTATTTTATTCAAGTAAGCCTCTGAGGATATAAAATTTCCTATTATTATCACTTTGGCTGCATCTCACAAATTTTGGTATGATATCTCATCATTGTCATTATCTTGAGTGAAATTATTAATTGTGTCTATAATTTGCTATTTCACCCAATCATTCTTTAAGATGAGATTGTTTAGTTTCCAATTACTTTTTGGTGTATTTACCCCTAACTTTTGTTGAATGTAATTTTTATTGTATTGTGATCTGAAAAGAAAGCATTATTATTTCTGCCTTCTTGCAAATAATTTTGAGGTCTTTATGTCCTAATATATGTTCAATTTTTGAATAGGTTCCATGAACTACTGAGAAGAAAGTGTACTCCTTTCTGTCTCCATTCAGTTTTCTCCAATGATCTATCATACCTAATTTTTCTAATATTATATTTACCTCTTTAATTTCTTTCTTATTTGTTTTGTGGTTTGATTTGTCTAATTCTGAGAGTGCAAGGTTGAGATCTCCCACTATTATACTTTTGCTGTCTATTTCTTCTTGCAACTTTCTTAACTTCTCCTTTAGGAAGTTAGATGCTATACTACTTGATACACATATGTTTAGTATTGATATTGCTTCATTGTCTATGCTACCCTTTAGCAAGATATAGTTTCCTCCTTATCTCTTTTGATTAGATCAATTTTTGCATTTGCTTGATCTGAGATAAGGATGGTTACCCCTGCTTTTTTGACTTCACCTGAAGCATAATAGATTCTGCTCCAGCATTTTACCTTAATCTATGTATCGCCCTCCTTTAAATGTGTTTCCTGTAAACAACATATTGTAGATTTCTGACTTGAATAATTGTGCATTCCTCTTTATGGGAGAGTTCATCCCATTCACATTTATGATTAAAATTACTAATTCTGTATTTTCTGACATCCTAATATCCCCAGATTATGTTTTTCTTTTTCTTGCCTCCCAACCCTCTTTCCTCATTTTAAACTTATGTGCCCCACTTGTATCATGATGCTCACCCTCTTTAGGATCCCTCCCTCCCCTCCTTTGAATCTATTCCCCTTTTTTATACCCTTCCCTTTTTACTCTTTTTTCTTTTCCCTTTTCCTCTCCCCCTTTTTAATGAGGCGAGAGAGGATTTTCTGTAGAACAAGTATATCAATTATTTTCTCTCTGAGCCAACTCTGATGAGAGTAAGATCCACACAATGTGTTCCCTCTCTGAGTTCTCTCAGATATGAAAAGTTTCCTTTGCCTCTTCATGTAATGTCATTTCCCTCTTTTTATCCCCCTTTTCCCCCCTTTTCTGACATTATCCCTTTTCCATTTCTACTTCCTCTTTTTTATGTTATATCAGTAAAATCAAATTATACATGTAGTCTTTTTGTATATCCGCAACAGAAATACAATTCTCAAGAGTTCCTTTTACCTTTTCTGCATCTCTTCAGTCCTATGGTTGGAGATCAAATTTTTTGTTTAGTTCTGGTTTTTTCCTTAGAAACAAATGGAATTCATCTGTTTCATTAAATGTCCATCTTCTTCCCTGGGAGAAAATGCTCATCTTAGCTGGGTAGTTTATTCTTGGCTGCATTCCAAATTCTTTTGCGCGATTCCAAGCCCTTCCATCCTTTAACATGGAGGCAGCCAGATCTTGGGTGATCCTTATTGTGGCTCCTCGGCAATTAAATTGTTTTCTTCTAGTTGCTTGTAAATTTTTTTTCCCTTAATCTGATAGTTCTGAAATTTGGCCACAATATTCCTTAGAGTCTTTATTTTAGGGTCCTTTTCAGAAGGTGTTCAATGAATTCTTTCAATTCCTATTTTACCTTCTGATTCTATTACCTCTGGACAGTTCTCTTTGATGATTTCTTGTAAAAATATTATCTAGGTCTTTTTTTCATCATAATTTTCAGAAAGTCCAATGATCCTCAGATTATCTGTCCTAGATCTATTTTCCAGGTCTGTCATTTTTCTATGTAGATATTTCATGTTTTTTTCCCCAATTTATCATCTTTTTGGTTTTGCTTGACTGATTCTTGCTGTCTCAATGAATCATTACTTTCTATTTGTTCAGTTCTGATTTTTAATGAATTATTTTAATTCATTAGCTTTTTTTTACTTCTTTCTTTCTGTTTTTGTCTAATTGAGTTTTTAAATGAATTATTTTTCTCTATGGAATTTATTTCCATTTCAATAATTTTTTTTTTTAGTGAATTATTTTCTTTTTCCAATTCAGAGATTCTACTTTCTTATGAGTTCTTTGTCTTTTCCAATTCACAAATCTTACTTTCCAGAGATTTTTTTTTTTATTTTTACTTTTTCCAATTTACAAATTTTGTTTCCCTGCACTTCCTGGGAATTTTTCATCTTTTCCAATTCATATTTCAAAGCTTCTCTTTCCTTTCCCCATTTTTCTTCTAGCTTTCTTTTGAGACTTTTAATGGTTTCTTCTATGAGAGCATTATGTAAACAGGGACAGGTAACCTTCCCCTTTGGGGTATTGTCTGGTTACTGTTTGGTATTAGTCTCTTCCAGGTTGCAGACCTGCTCTTTTTCTGTATAGAAGCTATCGATCATCCTTTTAATTTTTTTGCTCATTTTTTAAAGCCTTTAGAGTATGCCTTCAGGACAAGTGGGTTACCAGCTTCCTCTGCAGAGCAGGGAGAGATGTAATCCAGCTTCAACCTCCAAGGTGTGGGAGTGTTCTGAGGGAAAGTTTCCCCTTTCCCCAACTGGAGATGATTTAGCACAGGGCTGACCTACTGGCTGTATGGTTTAGCGATTGCCCTAAGGCTAGAGACTAAGTGGTGTAATTGTCATTGCCCCAGGCCAGATTCCTTTGTGGGTTTGTGAGTATTAGCAGCTGACCAGTGAATAGCCTGTTTTGGACTAGAAATCTCTGCCCTGAAGCAAATCGCCATGTGAAAGTTCTATTGCCCCAAGCTGAACCACCCACTGTGCAGATTAGAGACTGCCCTGGGCTGTGCCCCCCTGCTGTGCAGGTTTGCAACTGCCCCAAGGAAAAGCCTTGTACTGCGGGTTGGGGCTGCGAGCTTGTGCTGTGATCTTTGTTCTCACTTCCAGTTTGGGGCTCCACTCAGAGTCTCTAGTTCTCTCCCTAAATGTGCTGATCTTCTCCCCAGCCCCAGGACAAACCTTTTCTGTCGAGATTCCATATTATCTTCAGCTGGTGAGTTATTGTACTTCTAATCTTTATGAGTTGTAGCAGTCAAGCCTATTTTTGAGGCTGATATAATATTGATAGTGAGGGTAAGAGAGGAGCTTAGAAAGTCACGTGTGCCTTCTCCGCCATCTTGGCTCTGCCCTCCAGATCTCAACTTTTTGAAAAATGAGTAAAAAAGCAAAAAAATCTCTAACCATAGATAGTTTTTATGGTGAAAGAGAAGAACAGATTTCAAACCTTGAAGAGACTAAAAGCATCGTGTCTCCAGATGAAGCCCCAAAGGATGATATAAATTGATCCCCATCACACAAGGCTCTCCTGGAAGAAATTATAAAAAAGATCTTAAAAGAGAGCTAGAAAAAAAATAGAGAAAGGAAATGAGAACTTTACAAGAGGGTTTGGAAAATAAAGCACAGAAGTTATCTGAAGAAAATTCACTATAAAATAGATTTTTTGAAATGGAAGCATATAACTCCTTAAAAAATAGAGTTCACAAAATGGAAAAAGAAAACAACTCCATGAAAAACAGTATTTGTGAAATGGAAAAGGAAAATGCCTCCTTAAAAAACAGAATTTGTAAAATGGAAAAAAAATCCATAGAACAAAACAACTTATTTAAAAACTCAATTGGACAAATACAAAAAGAATTATGGATATTCTTATGTATATCACAATTATTCTAGATTTTCTGAGATATCATTTTTGCTTATCATTGATTCAAAATTACTGTAGTTATTAGACATGCCACTAGATATATTATCATATCCCAATTAAATATTTGCTTTTAAAATATTATTTTGAAAAAGAGTGAATAAGCTTCACTAGGCTGCCAAAGGGCTCAATGATAACACACACACACACACACACACACACACACACACACACACACATTTACATACACACTACCTTAGGACACTTCATTTATTTACATTATTCATAAAAGCTGGCATGAATACCTGTTAGTAATTAGCAAAGGCATATGATCACTAGAGTATAGCTAATTAGAGCTTAATGTGAAACACGAGTGAATATATAATTTTGTATCTCCTCATTATGTAGTATGTTAACATGACCAAGGTTATTATAAAAGCTGAAAATAAAGAATTTGTTGGAGAGAACAAGAATTCTTGATTGTCATTCTGTAAAGCACTTTGGAACTATGCCCAAAGGGCTACGTAACTGTGCATACCCTTTGATATAGCAATGTTTCTACTGGGCTTATATAAAGTAGGGAAAGGGACCCTCATGTTTGTGGCAGTGGTTTGTGATAGTGGCAAGAAACTGGAAACTCAGTGGATGCCCATCAGTTGGAGAATGGCTGAATAAGTTATGGAATATGAATATTATGACATATTGTTCTATAATAAACTATTTCTATGAGAAATCAGCAGGATAATTACAGAGAGGGCTGGAGAAACTTACATAATCATATGCTAAGTGAAATGAGCAGAACCAGTAAATCACTGTATATAGCAACAACAGTATTATACAAAGATCAATTCTAATGGAAGAACATATTTTCAACAATGAGATGATTGAGGCCATTGATCTTGTGGTGAAGAAAACCATCTGCACCCAGAGAGAGAGAGAGAGAGAGAGAGGACTGTGAGAACTGAGTGAGGATCACAACATAGTATTTTCACTTTGTTGTTGTTAGTGTGCATTTTTTTCTTTCTAATTTTTTTTTTCCTTTTTGATCTGATTTTTCTTGTGCAGCAAGATAATTTATAAATATGTATACATATATTGTATTTAACACACACACACACACACACACACACACACACACACACACACACACACACACACACACATTTACATACACACTACCTTAGGACACTTCATTTATTTACATTATTCATAAAAGCTGGCATGAATACCTGTTAGTAATTAGCAAAGGCATATGATCACTAGAGTATAGCTAATTAGAGCTTAATGTGAAACATGAGTGAATATATAATTTTGTATCTCCTCATTATGTAGTATGTTAACATGACCAAGGTTATTATAAAAGCTGAAAATAAAGAATTTGTTGGAGAGAACAAGAATTCTTGATTGTCATTCTGTAAAGCACTTTGGAACTATGCCCAAAGGGCTACGTAACTGTGCATACCCTTTGATATAGCAATGTTTCTACTGGGCTTATATAAAGTAGGGAAAGGGACCCTCATGTTTGTGGCAGTGGTTTGTGGTAGTGGCAAGAAACTGGAAACTCAGTGGATGCCCATCAGTTGGAGAATGGCTGAATAAGTTATGGAATATGAATATTATGACATATTGTTCTATAATAAACTATTTCTATGAGAAATCAGCAGGATAATTACAGAGAGGGCTGGAGAAACTTACATAATCATATGCTAAGTGAAATGAGCAGAACCAGTAAATCACTGTATATAGCAACAACAGTATTATACAAAGATCAATTCTGATGGAAGAACATATTTTCAACAATGAGATGATTGAGGCCATTGATCTTGTGGTGAAGAAAACCATCTGCACCCAGAGAGAGAGAGAGAGAGAGAGGACTGTGAGAACTGAGTGAGGATCACAACATAGTATTTTCACTTTGTTGTTGTTAGTGTGCATTTTTTTCTTTCTAATTTTTTTTTTCCTTTTTGATCTGATTTTTCTTGTGCAGCAAGATAATTTATAAATATGTATACATATATTGTATTTAACACACACACACACACACACACACACACACACACATATATATATATATATATATATACATTTTAATTATAGCTTTTTAGTGACAGGACATATGCATGGGTAAGTTTTACAACATTGTCTCTTGCAGTCACTTCTGTTCTAACTTTTCCCTTCCCTCCCTCCACCTCCTCCCCTAGATGGCAGGCAGTGTTATACATGTTAAACATGTTTAACATATATTTTGATATGTTTCACACATATTGGATTACTTGCAATCTAGAAGAGGGTGTGGGGAGAACGGGAAAATTTTGGAACACAAGGTTTTGCAAGTGTTAATGTTGAAAAATTGTCCATGTTTATATTTTGAAAATAAAAAGCTTTAATTAACTAAAATATTTTATTAAAGAAAAGAAAATTAGCTTTCAAAACAGAATTCTTAGGGAAGAAAATGACCAAAGACTTAAATAAATCAATAATGCTTCAGTATATCTGAGTATTGATACTCTGAATAGCAGCAGACACAAGAGTGAAAGAGAATTTCCTTCAATAAATGAAAGATGAGTAAATACAAGGATAAAAATTTCAACTATTAATAAAGGGCTCTGACACATTTTAGTCTAAAGGAACACTATACAAATACTATGCTGGTTGAACTCTGGAAGAATTCTCAGAGAGTTTCTTTCTTTCTTTCTTTCTTTCTTTTCTTTTCTTTTCTTTTCTTTTTTTCTGAGGCAATTGGGGCTAAGTAACTTGCCCAGAGTCACACAGCTAGCAAGTATTAAGTGTCTGAGATCAGATTTGAATTCAGGTCCTCCTGACTTCAGAGCTGGTACTCTATCCACTGGACCACCTAGCTGTCCCTATATTTCATTTCTAAAAGTATTAGCTCTGAAGAAAATGAATACCTAAATTTAAATCTTCATGACAGTCAAGCTCTGAGGAAACACATGGTTACCAAAGTAGCAGAAACTAATTTGAATCCCAAATGTAGGCTGACACACTCATTAGTTTCTTGATTCTTGGCAAAATATTTAACCTCTGTTTTCCTCAGTTTCTTCACTTGTAAATGGGGATAATAACACCTGCTTTGCAAGATTATTATGAGCATCAAGTGAGATAACATTTAGCACAGTGCCTGGTACATATCAGGTACTATATAAATATTATTCCCTTTCCATCCTTTCTTTCAATGAGGGTCCAGCTAGTTCTGTTATTTCACCAGGTACCTTACTCTAAGAAGCAATGTAGCACCAGGCTAAATATGCCTCTCAGGTTTCTTGTAACTCTAGATCTATGATTCTTTGAATTAACTGGGCAAAAGCAGTCCCAAGTGACTGAATATCAGTTTTGCCTCCTCTTCTTTCTCTCCAAATTCAACAATGCACAATACTTGACTGTTTTCCCCCTTGTATCACTAAGTAGAGGCTTATGATAATGTTGCAAATAAATGAAGCCATCTGGGAGATGGCCTGTATTGGGGAAAAAAGGGAAGCAAGATTGAAATAGAATATAAGATTTTTTATTAAAAAAATCAACTACTTCTTCCCTGGCCCTAAAAAAGAATATCACATTATAAGTCAGAAACTCCAAGTTGGGAAGGAATAATAGTTTTCTTCCTAAGTGACCTAAATAGTACTCCAGTAGTTAAGAACAAAATTAGAGATTGTGAACATTTTTCTCCACAATTCTGGGTATAGAGGCAGCTAGGTGGTACAGTGGATAGAATACCAGCCCTGAGACACTTAACACTTTCTAGCTGTGATTGTGAGCAAGTCATTTAACCCCAATTGCCTCAGGGGGAAATTCTGAATATAGCTATATCTTTATAGTGATCATTTAAAACTTCTTAATGTAATTGATCGTAAAATAATTTTTTAAATTACAGGTTTTTATTGACAGAACATATGCATGGGTAAATTTTACAACATTGTTCCTTGCACTCACTTCTGTTCCAACTTTTCCCTTCCTTCTTTCCACCCCCTCTCCTAGATAGCAGGCAGTCTTATACATGTTAAACATGTTAAAGTATATCCTAGATAAAATATATGTGTGCAGATCCATACAGTTCTCTTGTTGCATAAGAAAAATTGGATTCAGAAGTAAAAATAAAGGGGGAAGAAAAACAAAAATACAAGTAGTCCACATTCATTTCCCAGTGTTTCTTCTCTGGGTGTAGCTGATTCTGTTTATCATTGATCAACTGGAACTGAATTAGATCTTCTCTTTGTCAAAGGTATCCATTTTCATCAGAATGATTGTAAAGTAATTCTAACCAAAAATTGGTTCAAATTCATAGGAAATCAAAAAGAAAAAAAAAACAGAAAACAAGAGATACACAGAATTCATATTTAGTATTCACATTTATCAAGGCATTTCCTTATACAATTACTTAATATTACTGGATGTTGGCTAAGCTGAGCTAAGAATGAATCATGGCCTATAGTTACTGAAGGTCCACAATGCTGACCTGAAGCTTTCCCATTCTGTAAAAGCAAAAGACCTAATTCAAAAATTAACACATAATTCCAGTCAAGATGATGGACAGGACACACACATCTATTTAAGTGCCATCTTGCTCTTAGAATATTTTTTTTCATGACAAAGTCTTGGAAATAGTGGTTGACTGAAAAAACTCACAATTAGGCACCAACAGAAGATATCCTCTAAATTCACCAGAAAAGGTCTGTTTTTGCTCATGGGTAGGGACAGTTAGATTAGGCACAGACTGAAGGCAGGTAGCATCAGCACAGCAGGCAGTGAGAGCACAGCAGGCAGCTCACACTGAGCAGACCAGAGTAGGGTGAGGTGTAATTTCAACCTTTTCTTTGGGGAGAACTTTATCACAGTGTGGCTACTTTACTCTGACAGCAAGCCAGTAGATCAGCATAGAAGCTATAAAAACAGGGGGTAAATACTATAACCCGGAAAAGCTAGGGTCTCTTGGGACCTGGCCACACCCACCCAGAGTGACTCAGAACAGCTTTCAGAGTCTCAGAGTGTAGACACAGCTCCGCCATTGCTGTCCTGTTAGTGCCTCACTGCTGCCCCCTACGGTTTGATAGAGAAAGCTTGGTAATACCATCCAGCACCCCATCCCCCACCCCTACCCCACAAAAAGCAGACTTCATTTGCTTTTTTGTTAGTTTTCTTTGATTTTTCTTTGACAAAATGGCAAAACATTAAAGTGTGCTCTAACAATAGAGAGCTTCTATATAGATAGCAGATTTTAAATCCTGAGGAGACTAAAAATAGACTATCTCCAGATGAATCCCAAAGTGGGATATGACCTGGTCCTCAACACACAAGAATCTCATAGAAGAAATTAAATAGGTTCTCACAAGAGAGCTAAAAGAAAAATGGGGGAAAAAAGGGAAGCTTGGCAAGAGGGTCTGGATAAGTCATCCCACTCAATTAAAGATAGAGTGGATAAAGAAAGAAATCAAATCCTTGAAAAACAGAATAAATGAATTGGAAAAGGTAAACAATTCCAAGGAAAACAGAATTAGTGAATTTGAAAAAGAATATAGCTCTCTAAAAAATAAAACTGGCAAAATGAAAAAAAAAAACAAACAAACTCCAAAGAACAAAACAATTCACTTAAAAATTCAATTGGACAATTAGAAAAAGAAATAAAAAAGTGAGTGAAGAAAATAATTCATTAAAAATCAGAATTGAATGAATGTAATTGAATGATTCAAGGAGACACCAAGAATCAGTCAAGCAAAATAAAAAAAAAAATGAAACAACGGAGAAAATGTCAAATATCTTCTTGAAAAATCAGCAGGCCTGGAAAATAGATCTAGAGAGATAATCTGAGAATTATTGGACTTCCTGAAAAATATGATGAAAAAAGAGCCTAGACACGATTTTCCAGGAAATTATCAAAGAGTGCTGCCCAGATGTTATAGAAACAGAGGGCAAAATAGACATTGAAAGAATTCATCAATCACCTACTGAAAGGGACCCTAAAATCAAAATTCAAAGATATATTGTTGCTAAATTCCAGAAATATCAGACCAAGGGAAAAAAATACTAAAGCTGCTAGAAAAAAATCAATTCAAATATAGAGGAGCCACAATAAGGATTACTCAGGATCTAGCAGCATCCACATTAAAGGATTGAAGGGCCTGGAATCGGATATTCCAAAAAGCTGAAGAACTTGGTATGCAGCCAAGAATAACGTACCCAGCCAAAATAAGCATTTTTTTTCCAGGGAAGAAGATAGACATTCAACGAAATAGATGGATTTCCTCTATTTCTGATGAAAAAAAAAAAAAAAAACAGAACTAAACAAAAAGTTTGATCTCCAAATATAGGACTCAAGAGAAACCTAAAAAGGTAAAAAGAAATCTTGGGAACCATATTTCTGTTATTAAGGTACATAAAGAACACATGTATAATTTGTTCTAGAAACTAAAGATGGAAAGGAAATTGTACCAGAAAGAGGGCAAAGTGAGGGTACTACATTTCATGAAGAGCAAAGGAAACCTTTTATATCTGAGAGAAAGAATGGAGTGGGATGAACATAGTGTGTATCTTACACTCATCAGAATTGGCTTAAAGAGAAAAATATTAGACATGCTCTTTCTGCGGTAAAACTTCTCCCACCTCATTGAAAAGTGGGAGGGCAAAAGTAAAAAGGGAAGGATTAAGCTAAGTGGAAGAGAATACAGAAATGGTGAGGAAAAAGGGGTAAGAAAGGGGAAGGAACTCTAAGGTGGGGGGAAGGATCCTAAAAATGGAGGGCTGTGAGAAATAAAGGATGCTTACAAGTTTAATACTGGGGAGGGGGGAAAGGAGAAAAGCATAAACAGGGGTTAACAAAATGGCAAGTAATACAGAATTAGTAATTTTAACCATAAATGTGAATGGGGTAAATTCTCTCATAAAGAGGAAGCAGGTAGCAGACTAGATTAAAAGCCAGAATCCTACAATATGCTGTTTACAGGACATATACTTGAAGCAGGGCAATACATACAGAGTAAAGGTTAAAGGTTGGAACAGAATCTACTATGCTTCAGGTGAAGTCAAAAAGTAGGGGTAGCCATCCTGATCTCAGATCAATCAAAAGCAAAAACTGATCTAATTAAAAGAGATAAGGAAGGGCACTATATCTTGCTAAAGGGTAGCATAGCTATTGAAGTGATATCAATATTAAACATATATGCACCAAGTGGTGTAGTATCTAAATTCTTAAAAGAGAAATTAAGAGAGCTGCAAAAAGAAATAAATAGCAAAACTATAATAGTGGGACATCTCAACCTTGCACTCTCAGAATTAGATAAAGCAAACCACAAAACAAATAAGAAAGAAATTAAGGAGGTAAATAGAATATTAGAAAAATTAGGTATGGTAGATCATTGGAGAAAACTGAATGGAGACAGAAAAGAGTATACTTTATTCTCAGCAGTTCATGGAACCTATACAAAAATTGACCATATGTTAGTACATAAAAACCTCAAATTCAAATGCAGAAAGGCAGAAATAGTAAATGCATCCTTTTATGATCATGATGCAATGAAAATTACATTCAATAAAAAGCAAGGGGAAAATAGACCAAAAAATAGGAAACTAAATAATCTCGCACTAAAGAATGATTGAGTGAAACAGCAGTTCATAGACATAATTAATAACTTCACCCACGAAAATGACAAAAATGAGATGTCATACTAAAATGTGTGGGATGCAGCAAAAGGGGTAATAAGGGGAACTTTTATGTATCTAGAGGTGTAATTGCATAAAATAGAGAAAGAGAAGGTCAATGAATTGGGCTCACAACTAAAAATGTTAGAAATGGAACAAATTAAAAACCTCCAGTGAAACACTAAACTTGAAATTCTAAAAATAAAATGAGAGATTAATAAAATTGAAAGTAAAAACTTTTGAATTAATAAAACTAAGAATTGATTCTATGACAAAAAACAACAAAGTAGATAAACCCTTAGTAAATCTGATTTAAAAAAGGAAAAAGGAAAATCAAATTGTTAGTCTTAAAAATGAAAAGGGAAAACTCGCCATCGATGAAGAGGAAATTAAAGCAATAATTAGGAGTTACTTTGCCCAACTTTATGCCAATAAATTTGACAACTTAAATGAAATAAAAGAAGACCTTCAAAAATATAGCTTGTCAAGATTAACAGAGGAAGAAATAATTTGTTAAACAATCCCATCTTAGAAAAAGAAATAGAACAAGCTATTAATTAACTCCCTAAGAAAAAAATCCCCAGGACCAAATGGATTTACATGTGAATTCTATCAAACATTGAAAGAACAATTAACTCCAATGCTATATAAACAATATAACCTATCCCCAAAACATAGAGATTGAAGGAGCCCTACCAAATTCCTTTTATGACACAGATATGGTACTAATACCTAAACCAGGTAGGTTGAAAACAGACAAATAGTCCCACTCCAATGAATATTGATGCTAAAATCTTAAATAAGATATTAGCAAAAAGATTACAGAAAATCATCCCCAGGATAATACAATATGACTAAGTAGGATTTATACCAGGAATGGAAGGCTGGTTCAATATTAGGAAAATTATTAACATAATTAACTATATCAATAACCAAATTAACAAAAAAAGTCATCTTAATAGATGCAGAAAAAGCATTTGATAAAATTCAATACCTATTCCTAATAAAAACACTTGACAGTATAGGAATAAATTGACTTTATCTTAAAATAAACAGTAGTATCTATTTAAAACCATCAGTAAGCATCATATGTAATGGGGACAAATTAGAACCATTCCCAGGAAGATTAGGAAAAAAAGAAGTTTGCCCACTACCACCATTATTATTCAATATTGTATTAGAAACACTAGCCTTGGCAATAAGAGTTGAGAAAGAGATTAAAGGAATTAGAGTAGGTAATAAGCAAACCAAATTATCACTCTTTGCAGATGATATGATGGTATACTTAGAGAACCCCAGGTATTCCACTAAAAAGCTACTAGGATTAATCCACAACTTTAATAAAGTTGCAGGATACAAAATAAATACACATAAATGCGCAGCATTTTTATATATCACCAACAAAATCCAACAGGAAGAGATATAAAGAGAAATTCCATTCAAAATAACTGTTGATAGCATAAAATATTTGGGGAATATATCTACCAAAGGAAAGTCAGGAATTATATGAGCAAAATTATAAAACACTTTCCACACAAAGTCAGATTTAAATAATTAGAAAAAAATTAATTGCTCTTAGATAGGCCAAGTGAATAAAATAAAGATTACAACACTACCAAAACTAATTTATTTATTTAGTGCTGTACTGATCAAATTTTCAAGAAACTATTTTAATGAACTAGAAAAAATAACAGCAAAATTCATATGGAAGTATAAAAGGTCAAGAATTTCAAGGAATTAATGAAAAAAATCAAATGAAGGCAGCCTAGCTGTATCTGATCTAAAACTTTAAAGCAGCAGTAACAAAACCATTTCATATTGGCTAAGAAACAGATTAGTTGATCAGTGGAATAGGTTAGGTTCACAGGACAAAGTGGTCAATAACTATAGCAACCTAGTTTTGACAAACCCAAAGATCCCAACTTTTAGGATAAGAATTCACTGTTTGACAAAAACTGTTGAAAAATGGAAATTAGTATGGCAGAAACTAGGCAAGGACCCACACTTAACACCATACACCAATATAAAATCAACATGGGTCTATGATATAAGCATAAAGAATGAGATTATAAATAAATTAGAAGAACATAGAATAGTTTATCTCTCAGACATGTGGAGGAGGAAAGAATTTTTGACCAAAAAAGAACTAGCAATCATTGTTGATCACAAAATAGAAAATTTTGATTATATCAAATTAAAGAGCCTTTATACAAACAAAACTAATGCAAACAAGATTAGAAGGGAAGCAACAAACTGGGAAAACATTTTTACAGTTAAAGGTTCTGATAAAGGC
This sequence comes from Antechinus flavipes, assembly GCF_016432865.1. Taxonomy (NCBI): domain Eukaryota; kingdom Metazoa; phylum Chordata; class Mammalia; order Dasyuromorphia; family Dasyuridae; genus Antechinus; species Antechinus flavipes. The sequence continues at coordinate 408,235,111 of NC_067398.1, read as the reverse complement.
CTCATTTCCAAAATGTATAGAGAATTGACTCTAATTTATAAGAAATCAAGCCATTTTCCAATTGATAAATGGTCAAAAAATATGAACAGACAATTTTCATGTGATGAAATTGAAACTATTTCTACTCATATGAAGGGGTGTTCCAAATCACTATTGATCAGAGAAATGCAAATTAAGACAACTCTGAGATAACACTACACACCTGTAAGATGACAGGAAAAAATAATGATGAATGTTGGAGGGAATGCAGGAAAACTGGGTCACTGATTCATTGTTGGTGGAGTTGTGAATAAATCAAACCATTCTGGAGAACAATCTGGATTTATGCCAAACCTTTTCTGAAGTTCTTTCAAAATATGCTCTGCTGGAAATGTATTACACTCCAAATATCTGTTGGTTCTGTTGCTCAAATATCAGTTCAAAGGCTTGACCTGCTGTTGATCTGAGGAATTCCAGTAAGTGGGTAGATAAAGAATCAGTCTACTCTCTGCCATCTTGCCTCTGCCCTCTATGCTTCCTTTTCTTTTTCTTTTTTTAATAACTTTTTATTGATAGAACTCATGCCAGGGTAATTTTTTACAACATTATTCCTTGCATTCACTTCTGTTCCGATTTTTCCCCTCCCTTCCTCCATCCCCTCCCCCAGATGGCAAGCAATCCTTTACATGTTGAATAGGTTACAGTATATCCTGGATACAATATACGTGTGTAGAACCGAACAGTTTTCTTGTTGCACAGGGAGAATTGAATTTAGAAGGTATAAATAGTCTGGGAAGAAAAACAAAAATGCAAGCAGTTTATATTCATCTCCCAGTGTTCTTTCTTTGGGTGTAGCTGCTTCTGCCCATCTTTGATCAATTGAAACTGAATTAGCTCTCTTTCTCGAAGAGATCCACTTCCATCAGAAAATATCCTTAAACAGTATCATTGTTGAGGTGTATAATGATCTCCTGGTTCTGCTCATTTCACTTAGCATCAGTTCATGTAAATCTCTCCAGGCATTTCAGAAATCATCCTGCTGATCATTTCTTACAGTATAATAATATTCCATAACATTCATATATCACAATTTATTCAGCCATTCTCCAATTGGTGGGCATCCATTCAATTTACAATTTCTTGATCCTACAAAAAGGGCTGCCACAAACATTTTTGCAATTATGGGTCCTTTTCCCTTCTTTAAGATCTTTTTTGTAATATAAACCCTTTAGTAACACTGCTGGATCAAAAGGAATGCACAGTTTCGATAACTTTTTCAGCATATTTGCAAATTGCTCTCCAGAATGGTTGGGTGCATTCACAATTCTACCAAAAATGTATCAGTTTCCCAATTTTCCCACATCCCCTCCAACATTCATCATTATCTTTTCCTGTCATCCTAGCCAATCTGAGGCATATGTAATGGCATCTCAGAATTGTCTTAATTTGCTTTTCTCTGATCAATAATGATTTGGAGCATCTTTTCATATGGCTAGAAATAGTTTCCATTTCTTGATGTGAATATTGCTGTTTATATCATTTGACCATTTATCAATTGGAGAATTGCGTGGTTTCTTATAAATTAGAGTTAATTCTCTATATATTTTGGAAATGAGGCCTTTATCAGAATCTTTGACTGTAAAAATGTTTTCCCACTTTATTTCTTCCCTTTTAATCTTGTTTATATTAGTTTTGTTTGTACAAAAACTTTTTAACTTGATGTAATCAAAATTTTCTATTTTATGATCAATAATTATATCTAGTTTTTCTTTGGTCACAAATTCCTTCCTCCTCCACAGGTCTGAGAGATAAACTATGATACATTCTTCTAGTTTATTTATAATCTCATTCTTTATGCCTAGGTTATGAACCCATTTTGACCTTATCTTGTGTATGGTGTTAAGTGTGGGTCAATGACTAGTTTGTGCCATATTAATTTCAAATTTTCCCAGCAATTTTTGTCAAACAGTGAAATCTTATCACAAAAGCTAGGGTCTTTGGGTTTGACAAATACTAGATTATTAAAGTTATTGACTATTTTGTCCTTTGAACCTAATCAATTCTACTGCTCAGCTAGTGTATTTCTTAACCAATACCAAAGGGTTTGGGTGACCACTACTTTATAATATAGTTTTAGATTTGGTACAGCTAGGCCACCTTCATTTGATTTTTTTTTTCATTACTTTCCTTGAAACTATTGATCTTTCATTCTTTCAGATGAATTTTGTTATTTTTTTCTAGGTCATTAAAAAAGTTTTTTGGGAGTCTTATTGGTATAGCTCTGAATAAATAGATTAGTTTAGGAAGTATTGTCATCTTTATTATATTTACTCAACCTATCCAAGAGCACCTAATATTTTTTTCCACTTGGTTAGATTTCAATTTATTTGTGTGGAAAGTGTTTTGTAGTTTTGTTCCTGTAGTTCCTGATTTTCCCTTTGCAGATAAATTCCCAAATATTTTATACTCTCTGTAGTTATTTTAAATGGAGTTTCTCTTTGTATCTCTAGCTGTTGGATTTTGTTAGTAATATGTAAGAATGCTGATGATTTACATGGGTTTATTTTGTATCCTGCAATTTTGCTAAAGTTGTCAATTATTTCTAATACCTTTTTAGTAGAATCTCTGGGGTTCTCTAGGTATACCATCATATCATCTGCAAAGAATGGTAATTTGGTTTCCTCATTATGTATTCTAAATTCTCTAATCTCTTTCTCAACTTTTACTGCCAAAGCTAGCATTTCTAATACAATATTGAATAGTAATGATGATAGTGAGCCACCTTGTTTCACTCCTGATTTTATTGGGAATGATTCCAGTTTATCCCCATTATATAAAATGTTTACTAATGGGTTTAAATAGATGCTACTGGCTATTTTAAGGAAAATTCCATTTATTCCTATCTTCTCAAGTGTTTTTAATAGGAATGGATGTTGGATTTTATCAAATGCTTTTTCTGCATCTATTTAGATGATCATATAGTTTTTGTTAATTTGGTTATTGATATACTCAATTTTGCTAATAGTTTTCCTAATATTGAACCAGCCCTGCATTCCTGATATAAATCCTAGTTGGTCATAGTGTATTCTCCTGGGGATGGCTTTCTGTAATCTTTTTGCTAATATTTAATTTAAGATTTTGCATCAATATTCATTAGGGAAATTGATGTGTAATTTTCTTTCTCTGTTTTCAACTTACCTGGTTCAGGTGTCAGTACCATGTCTCTGTAGGAGTCCTTCATTCCCTATTTTTTCAAATAACTTATGCAACATTGGAGTGAATTGTTCTTTAAATGTTTGGTAGAATTCATATGTAAATCCATCTGGTCCTGGGAATTTTTTGTTAGGGAGTTCATTAATAACTTGTTCTATTTATTTTTCAAAAAAATGGGACTATATAAGCAATTTACTCCCTCCTCTGTTCATCTGGGCAGCCTATATTTTTTAAGGTAATCATCCATTTCACTTAGCTTATCAAATTTATTAGCACAGAGTTGAGCAAAATATCTCCTAATTATTGCTCTAATTTGCTCTGTATTAGTGGAGAGTTCTCCCTTTTCATTTTTAAGACTAACAACTTGATTTTCCTCTTTCCTTTTTCTAATCAAATTTAACAAGGGTTTAACTATTTTGTTGTTTTTTTCATAAAACAAACTCTTAGTTTTTTATTAATTCAATAGTTCTTTTTTACTTTCAATTCTATTAATTTCTCCTTTTAATTTTAGAATTTCAAGTTTAGTATTTGAATAGGGGTTTATAATTTGCTCTTTTTCTTGCTTTTTAAGATGCAAACCCAATTCATTGATCTTCTCCTTCTCTATTTCATTCAAGTCAGCCTCTAGAGATATAAGATTTCCTCTTATTACCATTTTGGCTTCATCCCACAAATTTTGGTATATTGTCTCATTGTTGTCATTCTCTTGGGTTAAATTATTTATTGTGTCTATAATTTGCTGTTTCACCCATTCATTCTTTAGCATGTGATTATTTAGTTTCCAATTATTTTTGGTCTATTTTCCCCTAGCTTTTTGTTGATTGTAGATTTTATCTCATTGTGATCTGAAAAGAATGCATTTACTATTTTTGCCTTTCTGCATTTAATTTTGACGTCTTTATGTCCTAATGTATGGTCAGTTTTTGTTTAGGTTCCATGAACTGCTGAGAAGAAAGTGTACTCCTTTCTGTCTCCATTCAGTTTTCTCCAAAGATCATACCTAACCTTTCTAATATTGTATTACCTTTGTAACTTCTTTCATATTTGTTTTGTAGCTTGATTTATCTAATCCTGAGAGTGCAAGGTTGATATCTCCCACTATTATAGTTTTGTTGTCTATTTCTTCTTGCAACTCTCTTAACTTAAGTCATGGGACTTTTAGCTATGAAATTGCTCTTCCGTGGAAGAAATGTTCAGCTTAGTTGGGTAGTTTATTCTTGACTCCATTCCAAGTTATTTTGCCTTTCAAAATAACATATTCCAGGGGACCTTTCATGTTTTAATATGGAAGCTGCTAGATCCTGAGTGATCCTTGTTGTGGGTAGTCATTATTGGAATTTTTTTTCTGTCTGCTTGAAATATTTTTTCCTTACTCTGGTAGTTCTGAAATTTAACCACAATATTCCTTGGAGTTTTTATTTTGGGTCTCTTTCAGAAGGTGTTCAATGAATTCTTTCAATGCCTCTTTTACCCTTTGATTCTATTATATATGGCCAGTTCTCTTTGTTGATTTCCTGAAAAAATAGTGTCTAGAATCTTTTCCATCATGGTTTTCAGGGAGTCCAATAATCCTTAAATATCTGTCCTAGATCTATTTTCCATGACTGTTGTTTTTCCAAGTAGATATTTAATATTTTTTTCTATTTTTTTCATTTTTTGGTTTTGCTTGATTGATTCTTGATGTCTCATTGAATCATTCATTTCCATTTGTTCAATTCTGATTTTTAATGACTTATTTTATTCATTTTTTTTACTTCTTTTTGTATATGTTCAATTGAGTTTTTAAATGAGTTATTCCCCCCCCCATCCCCCATGGAATTTTTTTTCCATTTCACATTTTTTTAATGAGTTATTTTCTTTTTCCAATTCATAAGTTCTACTTTCCTGGGAGTTCTTTATTTATTTATTTATTTTCAAATTCACAAATTCTATTTCCTTGGGAGTTTTTTAGCTTTTCCATTTCACATTTCAGGGAGTTGTTTTATTTTACAAATCTTTCTTTTCAATGAATTGTATGTTGTTTTCATACTTGCAGAACTTCTCTTTTCTTTTACCATTTTTCTTCTAGCTCTCTTTTAAAATTTCTTTTAAGAGAGCCTTGTGTGATGGGGACCAGCTATATACCCTTTTGGGTTTTCTCTGGAGACAGTCTGTTATTAGAATCCTCAGGGTTGGAAATATGTTCTCTTTCAGTATAGAAGTTATCTATAGTTAGAGCTTCCTTTGCTTTTTTACTCATTAAAAAAAAAAAAAAAAAAAAAAAAAAAAGCCCTTGGGGTCTGCCTTTAGGGCAAGGAAGTTCCCAGCTTCCTCTAGAGAACAGGGCCAGATGGGCAATAGCTGTCTGGCAAATGATCTGTGAAGAGCAGGGGAGCTGCAGAAGTGCCCTGGGAAGACCCCTGCAGTAAAAGTGTGACTGGTCTGGGAAAAGCAGTCATGCTGCAGAAGAGTGACTGCCCTGGGAAAAGTAGTCGTGCTGCAGAGTACGGCTGTGCTGTGATTGTGTGATGCACTGTGATCATGCTGAGTTGTTCCTGGTGCTGGGTGGGTGTGGCCAAGTCCTGTGAAATTGGCATTTTGGAATACTCTCTACCTTTGACATTTGTGTAACTTCTCTGCTGATCTACTACTTTGTAACCAAAGCAGAGCAGCCACCTTGTGGCAGAATCCTCCCTGCAAATTCTCTACCCAGAGAAACTGCCCCCACTCCTACCCCCAGTACACTCAATATGCGCTTATCTCTATGTTCCGCCTCCCTGTCTGTGTTGGCCTACTCCTGCCAATCAGGACAAACCTTTTCTGGCAATCTTCCAGATTATCTTCTGCTGGTAATTTGTTGTCTTCCCAATATTCATGGATTCTACCAGTCAATTACTATTTCAGAAGCTGAATTTTCTACTCAGTAGTGAGGGCAAAAGGGAACTCAGAATGAAGTGTGTCCTTTCCTCCATCTTGTCTCTGCCCTCTGAATCTAGTAAGTTTTAAAAGCTGCTGTAAAGAATAGAATAATGAATGCCTGAGGAAGAAATATATGTATCTTGCTTCACTGAGGGTCCAATTGGGAAAAACCTTGATATAAAATGCTTAGGATGAGAAAGAGTAGCAAGGTTTGGACTGGCTTTTTTGTAGGAAGTACATATATTTTCTCTCCTCATTTAAAAGGTAAGTTCCTTGAGAATTGAAACAATGTCTTGGATTCCTTTGTCTTTCCATTATTGAGCCTTAAAGTTCCTTGTACTGGGAGGTATTCCATAAACCGTGGCTAATTTTTTTTATTTTAGTTAATTGGAATTAATGTTTAATCTTGACTTGAATCATGACTAAATCTTCAATCAAAGCATAGAGTTTTACTCTATGCCTTCAGAGTAGAAATGGACACTAAACAAAATTAATTAATGAACCTATTCTTCATTCAACAAATATTAACAATATGTTCTTTACTTATAATATTTACATAAACATATGAATTATTTCTTTTTCTGTTGCCTATTCAAATTTGTTTTTAAATTAATTAAAATTGTTTGTGGAACAAAATATGTTTATAAGCATTTTTATATCCTTTTACTCTGAAACAGAAGTTGGTGCTTGAATATTTGAAGACAATTTTGGCAAGCATCTAAATCTCAAAATTTGTTTTAAATGGCATTAGAGATTATGAAATCATAAGTTGAAACCCTTAGAGTAATTCTGGCCCCTCATCTCCTGGTTATATCCTAGGACTAATTTTGTAGGTCATAGGAAAATCAGTAGTCTAACCCAGGTTCTCATATCAATCTATGGTAGAATAATACAGAAATTACTGAAGCTAGAGCTAGAAAAATATGGATTTAAAATCTACTTCAAGTGTTTGTAATCTGTGTAACACTGAGTAAATTTACTTATTAATAATCCTGTACAAAGTCTTACATAATAGAATAGTGTTATTATTCTTGTTACACATGCAAATAATGCAAAAGTTATTATATAATTTTGATAAGTTTACTGATTCTATGAAATAAGGGACTGGTATTTTGTTAGGTGCTGCATTTCATAAAATACTCATTTTTATGCAGAATAATAATAATTAGCACATTCTTGTTCATTATGCCTGATTCTTCATGAACCTATGAATCATGGACCATACATACATTTTTTTTTCTTTCTTTATTGTTTGTTTTAGCAAAGATAAGGAGGGATTTGCCACTTCCTTCTCAAATGTATTTAAGATAGATTTGTTAAGTGTCAGATGCCACATTTGAACTCAGATAATTTCTGTCTCCAGGTCTTGGTGAACTTCTTGGTGAACGATTTCAGTTCTCTACTACCCTCAAATCCCTCTTACCTTAATGTTGTTCTTTATACTGTCTTGCCAAATTACAATTCTGCCTTACTTCTATTGCACACCCCCTCATTATTATTTACACGCTGCTAAACAGAACTAAAGGAATTCACATATCTATACTAGCTAGTGTTAAGTATCTTAGTTGAACATCTGAGGTTAAAGAATTCATCCTAGAATACAAAACAAGATATTTCAGGAAGAATGATGGTAGTACCAGTCATATGCCATTACTTGACCTGATTCAGAAAATCACACAGGTACTCCTCATTATTTTAAATTATCTACTCAATCTACTTGAGAAGTGGGAAGTTTTATGCTAAGTCTTTGAAAGATTGTACTTTTGCTGTAATGCTAGTTTCGCTGTGGCATAATAAGGTTTTTGTAGAATTTCAAATATTTTTATGACCCTAGCAGGAATGAAAGATGATTCAGTTATAACTATTCTGTATTTTAGAGAATATTCTATATGCATATAAATCAAGTAATCCTACGTAACATAAAAGGATATAAGAAGGCTTATAAACATATTTTGTTCCACAAACAAATTTTAATTAATTTAAAAACAAATTTGAATAGAAAACAGAAAAATAATTAATTCATATATTTATGTAAATATTATATGTAAAGAACATATTGGTTAATATCTGTTGAATGAAGAATAGGTTCATTGATTAGTTTTGTTTAGGTCCATTTCTATTCTGAAGTCATAGAATGAAATGCTATGCTTTGACTGAAGATTTAGTCATGATTCAAGTCAAGATTTAAACATTAATTCCAATCAACTAAAATAAAAAAAAAAAAAAATTAGCCACGGTTTATGGAATACTTCCCAGTACAAGGAACTTTAAGGCTCAATAATGAAAAGACAAAGGAATCTAAGACATAGTTTCAATTCTCAAGGAACTTACCTTTAAATGAGGAGAGACAATGTAAGCACTTCCTACATAAAAGCCAGTCCAAATCTTGCTACTCTTTGTCATCCTAAGCATTTTATATCAAGGTTTTTCTTCACTATTGATGGACATAATGAACTCTGTTTCTTTTCTTTTTTTTTTTTTCAGTGTAATGATATACCTTTCAACTTCCAAACATTATTTCTCTTTCTTTTTGTATCCTCCACTTTTTTTTATCATACATATCTGCAAGAAAGTCTTTTTATTGTCACTGTAATGTAAAAATCACAATTTGACAGCTTACTTAAATTAGTCTATGTAAGACCTGTAATCTTTTTATTAACCTGGGATATTTACAATTTTAGTTCTTCCAACATTTTGATGTTTGAAGGAACCACAAAGAATATGAATGCTAAAATTAAATAAAAACCAATAATTTAGGTAATAGTATAAATGTGCAGTATAACAGAGGAACCAAAGACATTATATATGCACCTATATCTTTGTCTATAATCTATACACATATATTTGCATATGTATAATCAAGGTCAAATAAATTATATAATCATTGCCACAGAATTCCAGAGGAGAAAAAATCATGAATGAGATTTTTTAATAACTATGAATTCTAAAGGTTTCTCATTTACTTTAATTAAGCCAATAAGAAACAGTTAGCTTTTGGGAAAAGAGGAATAGAAAAATAATTTATGAAAATTTTGCTACTCTCCAGATAACAGAAAGCAATTGGCCCTATTATGCAAGAGAGAAAAATTCTTGCAGTCAAGAAATATTAGGTTCATTTCACATCTCTGATACATATTGGATATGTCAAATTAACAAACTCACAGTGGTCCAAGTAACTGCTTAAAATTGTAAACTGGAGATTTGCATAGATATGAAAGGTTTTCCTACATAGGAACTACTATTACAAATAACATCATAGGCCCAATCCACACCCACCTCCTTTTTTTCTATATATACATAAAAAATATATATAGTTACAAATAAAAATAGCATGCTCCTAACAGTATTATTAAGTATGCTTGTATGTAGCCATGTCTCATATCTTGTATATACAGCATAAAGTTATATACACAATTTTATATACTGTCACAATTTCTTTGTTCAGTTATTATATATTTTTTTTAGTTTCAGAAATGGAAGGCAATGTCATTCTATTATATTCTGCAGACTTTTCTTTATCTATTTAACTTCTGAAGAATAGTTTCATAAAAAAGCAGGCTCCCCTACCATTACACTCCAGGCTTGCTGTTTACTGATGTTTGACACATGTTAAAAATGAGAGCTTAATAGGTTATAATTATGTACTTGCTGTGTCTATGAGTAGATGAGTGTATTACACAAAGTCACAAAAGAGGTAATGCTCAAACAAATACAAAAATAATTCGTATTAAGTGCACTTTAACATCAAGAATCTGAAGGAAGTGCATTAAGCCCATGTCAGTAATCTGAGGGAAAATATTGCATGACCAATTTACTTCAGAATAAGTTCTTTTGAGGTTGTTTCACTAAAGGTTGAACTTTCATCTATAATAAAATATTTTAATTTTGAAGAGTTTAAAGTATCTCTTTCTTTTTCTTTTAACAACTGTGGAAACATGCCAATTTCAACTTTATTTTTTTTTAGTTAGTTAAAATCTTGCACTCTCAATTCTTTGCTTGGGAAAAGCCTGGATGAGGGATGGGGTGAGGGGTGGAGGACTTCTGATCACTTTCTTCATTTCCCTGTCTTCCTCAGAACTTCCTTCCATTCAGAAGAATGAGCTAATTCATCCACACTACAGTGGCAGCTTATGAAATAGATAGGTTGGGCAGAGCTGGTTCATCAATGCTCTCCTATCCCTCAACTCCCAACTTAAAAACAAATAAGAAAAAGCAGTCTGAAGAAACATGCCTTAGGCTCTTGACATTCCGACCCACTGATATTGATCTTCCTTCTTTTTATGCACCAACTTTCATTTTGGCCCTTAATTTCAAGTTAGTCCTTAGGGCTTGAGCCTGTTGCTATTTTTCATTTTTCAACTCTAATATGTTGTAATCTCTTTTTCTTTACCCCGGTTTTGATGTCTTTGTTATACCTTCAACAAATTCCCTGTCAACCAGACCAAACTGACCTCCAACCTGCAATTGGTGAGGGTATAACAAGCAAAACCAAAAACAGGAAAGTCAGAAATCAAACAAATTTAATTTCAAAGTGAGGAAAATAGCAGATTAGACACATGTGCTGGCTCCCCACACTAACTGGGGAGGATTTACTTTAGCACAGACAAATCTCAAAATTTGTACTTGTGTCTTTATAGAGCTGTAGCCCTGGCAATGAAGGCTAACAGCAACAATGACATAAGTTTGATTCATTTCAGAGCTTCAGATTCAGAATGTATATATTTTTCCAAACTTATTTGGTATTTTTCAAAGCTCAGAGAATACCTAGTGCTGGTCAAACCAATACAATAATTGCATGATTTTGCCTGAGGGTAAGATATTCCAAAGTATGCAAAGGATTATTTTTATGCAAAATTGAGAGCACAGATTTTTTGCTGGGTCTAAGCTCTCGAAAACAGAGTATCTCCTGATATATTGACAAACCTTATTCTAATCCTGGAACTTATTCCTGATGGATTCTCTATGGTAGTAAGAAGTCTTTATTGATATCATAAACATTTTCCTTCAAGATATTTAGTTATTTTTTCTAAGTACCTAGTTTGCCCCAAATAAACTGATCTCAAGGCAATCTTCCCTAGTACGAATACTGAGTTCAATAACCAAAGATCTTGCCCATGCCATCACCTCACAGATTCATTTTTGATTACATTCTTCATCCTGGCTCTCATTCAGTGCATGGCCAGTTGAGTATCACACAGTACCTCTAGGGTGACAGATGCAGACTTCTTCCTTCCAGTGATATCAACCAGGACCCAATGCAATACCAGGAAGATATACAGAACCAACCTACTATATAATTTTGGAAGCCTTCTATGCTATTTACTTCCCCTGTATAATACAAAACATTACGCTGTTCACAATGGTGTCAAAATGTTTAGAGACATCCTATTGTCCACAATTAAAGCCTAGAAAGCAGAATGTGTCCCAAGTTGCCCTAACAAGAATCCTTCTCAACCATGATGATCTCACCCTCTGGCAAAGTGTATTGCTTTGACTAGCACCAAATGTTAATTGAAGGATTTATAATTTTATGTGCTCACAATACCTACCATGTGAGCCAAACAAGGTACTGCACTTTTGCTTCTACTACACTATCTCTGGTCTATGACTTTGCTCAACAATCACAAGGCTCAATGATCCTTAAGACTTGAGGCAATCAACTTGGAAAGTCTTCACACAGGACCCATTGTCCATGTATGAACCTGCCATAGGAACGGCTACTAAAGACCTAAAATTGTGCAATGGCCCAGCCCACTTGTAGTTTTGCATGTATATAAGCCCTGTCCTTTCTCCCCCCTCAGGAGGAGTGGTGGCGACTTCTGCTTGCAAATACTTTTCTTACTCTGAAATTAATTAATTAAATTTCAGTTTAATCTTCAATTCTTTTTGTGCTTGCTGCTCTATTCAGCTCTGTTCAGGTTAGAAGACAATTCCTGTCTAGTTGACATTAATTGGATGTCTCTAATCAATGTTCAATGATTCTAAAGACAATACAAAATAACTTTAATATCTGAAATTGTCTAATATTTTTAAGTTCTTCAGAGATTGAAACTTTAGTACATTCTTTTGTTGGCAGGTGCATTAATTTTTTTTTTATCCTGATCCTCAAATTTTTAGTTCCTTTGGTGAAACTAAAATCTCCACTGTTTTAAATTAAGCATTTCTTCTTTCCCACCCTGTGTTATCTGTGCTTATATAAACACACACTAAGAAAAGGTGCCATTATAACATCTTCTGGTTTGTAAAATTTGGGTATGTATATTATCTCTTTTAATCCTCATTACAACCCTATAAGTTTTGAAAAAGTAATAATGGCAAATTATTTTCATTGTACAGAAGGAGAAGAAGAAACTGAAACTCATTGAAGTTAAGTGAATTGTTTACTGGAACATATCTAAAATGGATAGAAATTTTAACTCAGATCCTTCCTGATAGCAACTTCAGCTATATTTATTTATTTATTTATTATCTCCAGTATACTTTTACACATCACTCAAACACTCAGTATCTGGTAAGCACATACACACACTATCACCTTCATTTGTTGGTTTCAATTGTCAACCATTTGAAATGTAGCAACTCTTTACTCTCAATTTTTACTCATATTTCATTTGATAGCTGAAAAGACAATCATATGTATGTGTGCATATTCTTCTTCTCTTCAATCCTTACACCCATTGAATGAAGTTTTTACTCAGTTTGACATTGAATGCCCTCAAAAACAAGATAACACCCTATCTTTCTGTTTTGTCTCACAATATCTAATCTTATGAGGGTAGAATCTTGGCCCTTTATTTTTCATAACAAACCCCAAACAATTTAGTATTAGAGGTACTGTTTTTTTTTTTTTGAAGACACACTAAAAACATACAAACAACAACAACAAAAAAAAAACACTTCTTTTCCAAAGGCAGGCCAGTAATTTTCAGAGAAGCTTATCATTTGAATATAATTTTATTGCATCATGCTCTGAAAAGGAATTATTTTCTATTTCTGCCTTTCTGAATGTGATTGTGAAGTTTTATGACCAAATACATGATCTATTTTTGTGTAGGTCCCTTTACTGCAGAGGAAAAGGTTTATTCCTTTCTGTGCCTATTCATTTTTCACCTGAGTTCTATCATATCTAAGTTTTCTAGGATTCTATTAAACTCCTTAGTTTTCTTCTTATTTATTTTGTGGTTAGAGTTTTCTAATTGTGAGGGAGGGAGGACAAGGCCTCCAACTAATATAATTTTTCTATTTCTTCTTGTAACTGGCTTAATTTCTCTAAAAATTTGGCTTCAATGGTTTGATATCATCAAATCATATTCCATTCATTGCCATACCCTAAGTTCATGTATGTGCCCTTAACTGCTCCAATAACAGATGGAGCTCTCAATAATTACTGATACCATTTTCCCATCTAGGGATGTAAACAGTTTATCCTTTAAATAATATATTTTTCATGTTTATCTTCCTATGCTTCTCTTCAGTCCTGTGTTTGAAGACTAAATTTTCCATTTAATTCTGTTTTGTTTTGTTTTGTTTTGTTTTTTAATAGGAATGACTGAAAGTTTCTTAGTTCATTGAAGGTACATCTTTTTCCCAGAAAGATGATGCTCAGTCTCTCTGGGTAGTTAGTTTTTGGTTGTAACCTCAGAATACAAACTTTGCTTTCTGGAATGTGATATTACAAGCTTTCTGATCCTTTATTGTAGAAGCTGCCAGACCTAAGTAATCCTGACTGTTTCTCCTTGATGTTTGAAATGTTTTGCTTTGGCTGCTTGCAGTACTTTTTCTTGATATGATAGTTGTGGAGTTTGGGCATTTTCTATATGTTAATCTGTTTATGGAGATGACTGATAAATGCTTTTAGTGATTATTTCCTCCCCTCTACTTCTAATATAATAGACTAGTTTTCCTTGATAATCTCTTGACGAATGCTATCCAGTCTCTTTTTTTTAGGTCATGATCTTCTAGTAGACAAATAATTTCTAAATTGTCTCTCTTGGACCTATTTTCTAGGTTGGCTGCTTTTGCAATTAGATATTTTATATTTTCTTTGGTTTCTTCATTTGTTTTCATTTGCTTGATCAATTCTTGATATTTTATTTATTCATTAGCTTCCATTTTTTAATCATAGTTTTTTTTCTGGTAAATTTATTTATTTTTAATACACATTGATTTATGAAACATGTTGGGAGAGAAAAAATCAGAGCAAAAGAGAAAATAACATGGGAGGAAAAAAAAACATAGAACAAAAGTGAACTTATCATGTGTTTACATTCAGTCTCCTTATTTCTTTTTCTGGTTGCAGATGGCATTTTCTGTCCAAAGTCTATTGGAATTGCTTTAGATCACTGAACCATTGAGAAGAGCCAAGTCATTCACACTTGATCATCACACATTCTTGCTATTATTGTATACAATGTATTCCTGCTTCTGCTTCTTTTACTCAGCATAAGTTCATATAAATCTTTCCAGGACTTGCTATAATCAGCTTGTTCATCATTTTTATAGAATAATAATATTCCATTGCCTTTATATATATTGCTTTTCAGAATGGTTGGACTAATACAAAGCTTCATTCATTTCATGTTAACGATCAGCTTTATTGGAATATAGTAGATCAAATGAGTTTGCTTTATTTATTCTTAATTTGTTGCCATTTGTAAAAACTTTCAGCTTATAGTAATTTGCCTTACCTTTTCATTTTTTTTATTAAAATGACCTAATGGTTTGTTTTTAATATTTTCCCCATCTCATGTTTATTTTTCTCACTTATATTTTGGAATTTATTGAAATTTTTAATGTTAATTTTCTAGTTGTTATTTCTTTATTTTAAAAGTAATATACCCGTTATTTTTTCCTCTGCTTTATTGATTAAATATTTTTTAGCATTTTAAATGTTCCCCAAAGGATTGTTTTGGTTAAATGACTTGAATTTTGGTGTCTTTTCTCATTTTCGTGATAACTTTATTAAAATTGTATGCATGTCTGTGTATAAAACAAACTTTATTTGAAGAAATATACAACAACTATTGTTCCTATTTTTTCTTGTCCTCATAAACTCAAAAAACAATCATTTAAGTCATTTTACAATCAAGTTATTCCATGGGATGAAACAACTTTTGTGTTTGTGTGTGTGTGTATATATGTGTGTATGTATAATGAGATATGAAAATATATAAGACTAAATCTTGATTTCAAGTACCTTTTATGCTATTAAAATTCAGAGAAGTCCTAACTAAAGTGAGTGACTATATTCCCCGCCCCCCCACTGGGCATTATAAGATTTAGGGGATACTAAAAGCTATCATGGTCCTTCAGGGGTTAGAAACAGCAAAATTAAGACCTATTCAGTAAAATCATTACTTAGAAATAGAAAGTTTACAACTATCTCTCATATATATGTGAGTATATATACATGTGCTTATGTACATACACACATTTGAGCATATTATTTTGCTCCTGCACATGTTGTTGTACCTATCCTGGATAGAAAAATTCATAGCTACGAATTTAAATCTAAACAAGTGAAGAGTGTTGTACAGAGTGACATCTTAGATTTAGAAATATAAAGTATTTTATTGGTCAAGTCCACCTTTTTTTTTTTTTTTCTCCAAGATAAAGTACAAAGAGATTAAGTTCATCACCTCCAGTCAAACAAATAGTAAATGTCTGATGCTCTGTTGGAACATGGATTTTTTTGACCTCTGATCATTTAAAAATTATTTTACATATTTTAAATAAATTGAGTTCCATTTTTTTATTTCTTTCTAGCCCCTCCCCTAATCCCTGAAAGGTGAATTAATGACAAAAAAACATGAAAAATCATAAAAAATTTTATGCTAACCATGTCACACATACACACAAACCCAGAAAAATAAAAGGAGAAAAACATACTTCAATTTGTATTCAATTCCCCCTTTACATGTAGATAACAATTTTCTTCATGCAACCTTTCAAATTGTCTTGGATTATTGTGTATACTATAATAGCTAAGGCTTTCTTAGTCTCTCATAAGTAAAATATTGCTGTTTTTATATAATATTTTTGGATTCTTTTCACTTAACTTTGCATTAGTTCATATAGGTTTTTATCAAGATTTGTTATGTTTTCTTGAGCTGTGACTTTAATTCAAGTATTCTCTCTACTAACACCAACTACACAATGCTATGGGGCTTCAAAGCAAACCTGCTTCCTTAAGGAATAAGAGAAAGATCCATGAAGGAAGTAGTGTATGAACTGATTATGAAAGATGAAAGGAATTTGACAGACTTCCAGAGACACAGGTGATGGTAGAAGCTGAAGCTAGGGGAATAGTATTCCCTAAGGCACAGAAAGGAGAAAGATTATGATATTTTTAGTGGAGGGGTAAGGTAAGTAGAATGTGAAGATTCAGATGTTGGAGAAGCCTTAGATATTATCAAATCAATTCTTATTATTTTATTTAGGTTTAAAATCCTAAGAGGTTAATTAGCTTTTCTAAGGTCAAATAAAAGATTAAGGCAGGCTGGTGAGATTTTAGTTCAGGTCCTTTGACTGCAAACACTGTATATCTTGATTAGCTTAGAGGTGCATATGCCAGATAGGTATGTGGCAAGAAGAGAATGGACATTCTTTATTGTTAGACCTAAAGGTCTAGGCTAATTTTGGCAGTAATAGAACACCACAGGGAATTTTTGATAAGTGGAATAAAATTATTATGACTATGTTTTAATTATATAAAACTATTACTTTCCCATAAATTAGACTGGGGAAAAATGACTCAAAGCAACAAGGCTGGTTACAAAAATGTTATAATAATAAAACAGGATAAATAAGTTTTTAAATTGTCATCATATTTTAGTTGAAAATGCAAAAGAATTCCAGACTGTTTGGTTTAGCCCTTTCCTGATGGAAGTATTTATATTAGGAAAAAAAAAAAAAAACTCTTCCTTTCCTACCTCGTGTTGGATGGTTTCAGAAAACTGAGTTTAATTGTCAAAGAAGAAGAAATAAGAATATTATTTTTAATGGGAGAAAATGGATACTAGTACATTTCAGAGCAATACCTTGGCAAAGAATTCTTTAGCGAACATAAAACCAAATAGCTTTTATGTGGAAAAATCAACAAAGAAAGAATAGGAAGGGAAATCATAGAGTGGTTAAAACATTCTTGCATCAACTATGTATGAAAAGCATCTTATACGTAAGAGTAAAACTTTACTTGTTCATTAGTAGTCTATTTCTTTGTTTTACTTTCCTGAGCCTTAGGTTCTTTTGTCAGTAATAACAAAACTTTTCATATTTTAATTAAAATTCTTTCATTTCTTCTGTGTTTACATATACAGATGCTAAAAATACAGGAATTATCAAGTCAACAAGCATTTTTCAGTATCTACTTTGTGCTGGATAGCTAGGTAGTAGAGTGGCCAAAAACCAAAGAAAAACCTCTATTCCTTGGAGTCATAAAGACCTAAGTTCAAATGTGGTCTCAGATACTAGCTGTGTGATAGTGACTAAGTCATTTAACACAGTTTACTTCAGTTTCCTCACATGTAAAATGAGTTGGAGAAGGAAATGTAAAATCATTTCAGTATCTTTTCCAAGAAAATCCCAAATGGGAACACAAAAAGTTGAATATATCTGAAGAACCTCAGATTGTAGTAGGTATTGGACTAAGCACTAGGGTGACTAAAAAAGATAAAACAGCTATTGCCTTCAAGGAGTTCATGATCTAATGAGAGAGCTAAACATAGAATGAACATATATACAAAATAAATTGGATATGAGGGGAGAACTAAGTTTGAGAAAATCAGAAAAGATTCTTTACAGAATGTTAGAAATTAGATGAAATCTGAAGAAAACCAGAGAAGTCAGTAATTAGAAAAGAGGAGGATTCCAACAACAGCAGAACTGAAAACAATGTCTCAGTAAATTAACATAACTTTCAATAGAATAATTCTCAAAATACTGTCACTTATGTGTAACCTTTTGAAAGATAACTCTAAGCCACTTATAAAAAGAGGAATGAAAGTTAAATCAACTATAATTTTACTACACACTCATCAGTTTCCCATAATCATGAAAAACTGAAATATTGTTAGAGGGGTTAAAGAAGGATAACCATTCTAATACATTACTAATGACACTGAAAATAGGTTCAATTACTGGGGATCACCCTTTGGAATTATGCTAAATAAATGACTAAAATGTCCATTCCCTTTAGACTAGATTCTAGTACTAGGCATTTCCTTATAGAGATCAAAATCCCATTTACAATAAACATTTTATAGTAACACTTTTTATGGCAGCAGAGAATCGGGAACAAAACAGGTACTTATTAGTTGAAGAATGGCTAAAGAAATTGTGCTATGACTGTGATGAAATATAATTACTCATTATGAAAAAGAAAGAATTCAGAAAATAAGGATTGTAATATGATCTGATTCATAGTGAAATAAGTAGAACTAGGAACGCGATATTCACAAAGGCAATAGAAACTGCAAGAACTCTAAATGAAATTAAACAATGCATAAAATGACCAACCTTGGTCCTTGAGAAGAGATGAAAATTTGCAAGTATGGGATTTCTCATGTGTTGGTGTTGTTCAATTTTTTTTTTCATTCTTCTTGTCCTTATTGAATCATTGTAACAACTTTCTGGTGGAGGAATAGAGAGGAATGTATTTAGAAATGAATGTAATGCCAAAAAAAAAAAAAAAATTAGTGGCAATTCATTGGAGGCAACAACAAAAGTTTGCCTCTGGGCAGTAATTAAAAATTGCCACATTTGACGGATAGCATAATTGAAAAGCATTGTGACCACACAGATTGTGACGTCCAGGAGGAGTAGGTAATGCAATTGAGATGTTAGGTCAAAGGAACAAGTTCAGATCTGTTCTTTCCACCCATCACACTTTTGCTCTACTCACAATAGTAAAAGTAAAAATTAATAATAATAATTATAATAATGATAATAGATCCATAGGGAAGGGGCTGAGGAAGAATGAGAAAACAAATGCTACTGATTAGCTGGGCTCTTCAAAGGTAGCAGCCTCTGATTCCAGGACCAGTGGATGCTATAAATAGCCAGGGAGGAAATCTCCTCTTCACCACTTATTATTTCTTTGATAGCCATTCTCCTATCTTGCTGGGTTATTTCCCATTGTTGGTCTCCAGAGCCTTGAATAGTTTTTGGCAATGATTACATTCCCCTGCCTGCTTTTTGTGGAGCTGGCTTGTTTTATGCAGCTGCATTTTGCCCACTGTAATCCTAGTTTGTGATTCTGTGTGTCCTGAGATATAGTATTAAAATGCTATTACTGGATAAGATAGTTCTATCCTCAAACCTGTGAGAACAATGTATCTTTTCTTATAAAGACTGACTTGTTTGTCTATATTAATAAGTTAAGAGAACCAGAGTATTATGTTGTCACATTAGTGGGGCAAATAAATTCAATGTTGAAAAGAAAACACCAATACATTAATTATAATGTGATTGTACTAGGCTTAATGCCCTTGAAAATAAATAAGCAGGATATTTAACTAGCATTGTGTGAATTTAAACAAGTGTGACAACACTGAGATTAAAAAGAAAGATGTGATGGAAATTTTCAAGTATATAATTTTATTAAGTATTTATTATTAAAACATATACTATATGCTAAACACTGTATTGTGGAGATACAATTAGAAGCAGAAAGGCAGTCTCTCCACATGTCCAAGGAGTTTACATTCTAATGGAGAAAGAAAACATATGGAGGAAAGGGGAAGAAGAAAGAAGAAGGTAACTGGTGTGAGGGCTTAGAAGAGAATGTGATGTGGAGATGAGTCAGCAATGCAGTAAAGAGATGGTTGAAGAAATATATCTAGCTTGGGCATTTGCTTAAATTGGAGATGCCAGAGGGAAATAAATCAATAAGGTGAAGTCTAACGGTTGGAAAATTCTTTTAAAATGAGAATTAATCCAAGTATACACTGATTTTTTCTGAGGAGTAGGAGTTTCCAGGGCATGGTAGAGAAAATTATATATACATGAGTTTACAGAGGATCCTAGGGAAGTATGAAGTCTTTGCACCAAATTGAATTTGGAAGAACAAAAAGATTAATTCAATGCTTGAAGTCTAGATGACTGGGAGAATGATAGTGTTATTAATAAACAGTTGTTAATTCAAGAAGTGAATAGAATTCTTCTTAACATGAATCCTTAGACATTGTAGAAATTCTATAGAAATTTGCTTGTACACAAATGAAAAATTAAGCCATTTTAAAGAATAACATTTAAGTGAAAGCATCATCTTATGGTTTTAGAGAAATTACATTTGACACAAATGCTACCTTTTAGTTTGTTTCTGCAACATGACTTTCTAATAGGATTTTTTGAAATATAACTGTCTATATTATATTATTGGATTTTGATAAAACTATTTTATTCTTAAAATGCATGTGCATAAAGTCAGAATGGTTTAATAGAATGCATGCTTTAGTTTAAGCCATAGAATTTGGGTTCAAATATTCCTGTATGAATATTCTTGGGCAAGTTTGAACTTCTCTGAATTCTTATTCTTGGAGTTTTGTTAGGGACTTTCCTTCTGAGAATCTCCATGTATGCTATGTCATCTGGTAGGGTGGACCCAGGAGGTAAAAAGGGGCTTGGCCTCTGAGGCAGGAGGTTGTGTCTTACAGAAGTTAAAGGTTCCTTGAAATGCTGAGGGGTGTGTCCTTTTGCTAGATCTATTCTTAGGAAGCAGCATTAATTCCAAGTATCTCCCTTCTGTGGATCCACCTACGCTGTGCAGAGTGGGCTAGTAACCAGGTAATCCCAGAGGACAGTAAATATAAATAACCAGTTTTGAATCCATAGGCAAAAAGAAAAAGATGTGGAGAGAAGTAGAGAGATTCAGAGATGCAGAGAGATTCAGAGATCAAGAAATGCAGAGAGAGAGGGAGAAAGAGAGAGAGAGAGAGAGAGAGAGAGAGAGAGAGAGAGAGAGAGAGAGAAAGAGTGAGAGAGAGAGAAATAGATGCAGAGACATACATGTGTTTGCTCTTGCTTCCTGTTAACTCTTTCTGAGATTACTAATAAAGAAAGGCTGTTTGGCACCTTAAAATCGGCTTGTCTTCATGTGTTTCCGGGAAAATTGGTATGTATGGCTTTGGACATCAGTAGCCTCGGTGGGAAGTTACAGAGCTTAAACTTGTACAACTATATGCAGAATAACTGGTCAAAGCAGACATGCAAAAAGTACACTAGCAATATTGTATGTACATAGCAAATATGTACCAAAGTAACCCATGTCCCCAGTAGTGCAGAATTCCACTGTACTTTCTTTTCTCTTGTGTTCACATGTCATCTCCTTTCCTCAATATCCAAACTGGATACCTCTTCTAAGTACTTCTTAACTGAGCTCTCTGGTCTACCTTTTTTTTTTTTTTTTTTGTTATCCCATATTTTTAATGCTATATCAGTCAAAATGTTCAAGCAATATTTTGTAGAACTCAATAAAAGAATAACAAAATTAGCTTGAATAAACCAAATGGTATAGATGACCAGTGGAGATAAAAAACAAAGGTTAGGAGGGTGGGAGAAAGGAGGTATAATAAAACTTCCAAACATCATACCACATCATAAAGAAGCAATTAATCAAAAACATTTGCATTGGTCAAAACTAGATTAATATAACAGACTAAATAAGGGAGAATCAGAAACAATAGAAACAAATAACTCATTGTTTCATAAAGCCCCCAAATAATTTATTTACAAAGAACCCCTCTTTTGATTAAAAAAAATTATAGGAAAACTATAAAACTGTTTAGTAAAAATAGCCTTACATTAACAACTTTTGCCATGCTTGAAGTGAATATATAACCTTAATGTTAAAAATTATACTAATAAAATTCAAAATTAAGCATAGCATATACCATTCAAAGTTATTACAGTTCTTTTTAATAGTAGCTTTTTATTTTCAAAATATATGCAAAAATAGTTTTCAACATTTACCTTTGCAAGCCTTGTGTTTTTCTCCCTTCCTTTTCCTCACCCTCTCCCAAGACAGCAAGTAATCCAATATAGGTTAAACATGTGCAGTAGTCTATACATATTTCCATATTTGTCATGCTGTACAAGAAAAATCAGATCAAAAAGGAAAAAAAAAGAAAGAAAATAAAACAAGCAAATAACAACAAAAAGATGAAAATACTGTGTTGTGGTTTACAGTCAGTTCCTGTAATCCAATTTCTGAATGTAAATGGCTCTCTCCATCACAAGCCTATTGTAATTCCTGGCCTACACCTTTATTCAGTTTGATTAATGATCTATTGATTTCATAGCTGGTTTTTTTTTTCCTTCTATCAGAGTCATACTCCCATAGAGTACTTTTGCCTCAGTTGACTGATCAGAAAGTAAGCCTTGATTGTCTTAAGGAACTGACCAGTCATTTTTTTAGTCAAGGGCTAACCACTCTCTGTTTCAATCAGTTTTATTTTAGAATTTATTTATTTTATTTTATTTATTTAATATTTCACCTAGTTACATTCAAAACAATTTTTTTCATTTTATTTATATTTTTGAATTCTGGATTCTCTCTTTTTATCTCCACCCACAATTAAGAAATCACATGTAAAGTTAGGCAAAACATTTTCCTTCTCTCTCTCTCTCTCTTTCTCTCTCTCTTTCTCTCTCTTGTCCAGCTAAAAAGTGTTAAGTGTCTGAGGTCAGATTTGAACTCAGCTATTCCTAACTCTAAGACCTATACTCTATCCACTGCATCACCTAGATGCTCCAAAATATTTCCATAAAAGTTGTGGGAAAAAAAAAAAACACCATGTAGTGGTGTTGTTAGATCAAAGGATGAACATATGAGCATGAATGTATACCTTTTGCTATCATTTGATCATTTATCAACCGGGGTATGGCTCTTATTTTTTATAAATTTGACTCAGTTCACTCTATGTTTGAGAATGAAACCTCAGAAAAACTTGGTTCAAAATTCTTTTTACAGTTACTACTTATAATCATATTCCTCCCATTAATTCTTTTTCTTATTTCATCCTGTCCCTCCTCAAAAGTCTTTTAGTACTGACCACTGTGTCTCCCAATATACTCTCTCTTTCATTACCCTCCCTTCTTCCAAAACCCATTGTCCTCCTATTCCCTGAATGATAAGATAGATTTCTCTGTCCCTATTAAGTGTGTATGTTAGCTCCTTATTGAGTCAATTCTGATAAGAGTAAGGTTCACTATTTCTTCTTTACACATTTTAGAAGAAAGTCACCTTCTCATTGCCACAAGCTTGACTGATGAATTCCTTTTCATTTCAAGATTGTTAATTTTTCTTTGCTTTTTTATTTGTCCCTTTGTATTTTGACATCTATGTTTAAGTGTGTGTGTGTATGTATGTATGTGTGTTTGTTAATGGAATGATCAAAGGTGTTTAGATAGATTCCTCTTACCTACCACATTTGATTTTATGTATAATGCTTTGATAGTATGTTTGTTTATCCAAGAAGTCTAAGTTTAGCTTTCTCTATATCTCTTGCTTCATCTAAGAAATTTAATTCAAAATATTAAAAAGGTACTTAAATTATTAGCAGGTTATTTTTAAAAAGAATGTCAGTGAATTCACTGTTTATGTGGATAGCTTGTGTGCTTTATCATAGACATATAATATCAATGACAAAAAAGGAAGGGCTGTATCTATATAGGTGGAAATCTTGTTAATGATAATAGTAAGATATGACAAAAAAAAAAAAACATATTGGAAGATGAGATACAAATGGCCTAAAGGTGAAAGACACTTTTAGTTGAGTTCCTAGTGCCACTGAAATATTGAATAATCAGTTATATTTTCATGAATTCAGAATAACTAAAGATAAAAGTAGAGATAGGAAATGAACTTGGGATTTTATTGATTTAGGGAATTCCTACGTGAGGAAACTCCTGATATCAGTGTAAACTAGTACATTTTCTTGAACTTATGTTCATACATAGTAATCAAAAAACTGAGACATTCAATTAATTGCATAGTCATATAGTTAATATGTGTCAAGGTGAGACATGCTTTAAGAACAACTCTAGCTATTATATCATGCTTCTTCTCAGTGAGGATTATGTTCACATTGAACAGTTCAACAAATACTCTAGTAAGTCAATTTTACTGTCATAAAGAATGAGAAATCTGATTGAAATGAAAAACAACTTGACAGTATTTTTAAACAAGTATTTTCCTAAGGCAATATATTTGCTAATTGTCTGTGCAGTCATAGGGTGAAATATCATTGCTATTTACAGCTTATTTTTTGAGCTCAAATGAACTCAAAGCTCATTTACAGCTATTTAATGTGATATAATTTGGAGTAGAGAAGTTACTATCCCAAATGGATAATTATGAACTGCACTGGACAAGCAGCCATTAAAAATATGAAACAGACTTTGAAATTTCACTGTTCTATTTAATTTAGAAAGATATTGCTCCATTTGGGTTGCTTCACTGCTGGATGTTAAATCTACAGGAGCAAAATGATGAAGAAGAATGGAGAAAGTCTTAACTATCCCATTGATCAATAAATTTATTTTAAAAATATCACTTTTCTATGTGTCAATCTCTGTTTTAAATGTTATGGAAGTAAAACTAAATGTAAAACACTTCCTGCCCTCAAATAACATGTATTCTAATTGGAGAAAAATGATGAATTTATCCAGATATATACATAATTTACACAAAATGAGTGCACCAAAGTTTTGAGAGAGAGGACATAGCAGGTCAGTTAATATATACATGCTACACATAGAAAATAATATTGGAGCTAAGTCTTAAAGAAAATCAGAGTTTGACATAAGGAGAAGTATGCATTACAGGTATGAGGAGACAACCTTTACAGAAGAATGAAGGTAGGAGATGGAGGGGGTTCAAGAAGATCATAGTTGGATCACAGAATTCAAGGAGGGCACCATGTAAAAAGACTGGATATTTGACAAGGGACCAGATCATAAAGAAATCTTAATGTCTATGCAAATATTTTTATCTGATACCTGAGATAATGAGGTCACTCATTTTTTTAGGTCACTAAATTTGATTGAACAGAATTGTGACATGATCAGACAGACTTGTGGTTTAGAGAAATCAACTGAAACACCCTGGAAGAATAAGAGATTGCAAGGAACAATAGAGAATAGAATATAAACTATAAGAAGTATACACCAACCTAATGATAGAATAGCTCTGTTTATTTGTACATGTGAATCTTTTTTTTTTTTTTTTAATCAATGACCAAGGGGCAACTAGTGGTGCAGTGGATAGAGCACCAACCTTGAAGTCAGAAGGACCTGAGTTCAATTCTGGCTTTAGACACAACACTTTCTAGCTATAGAACCCTGGGTGAATCACAACCCCAATTGCCTCAGCCAAAAATAATTAAATAAATAAATGACCACAACTTCCCTTTTATTTTCCATACCATGTTTATTATTAATATGTTTATTACTAACTTTATATGGGCTTCAGGCAATTTCACAAGTCAAATCTGGACAAGTCAGTAAGATTTTTTATAAAATAATCTTAATAATTCTTACACAATAACAGGAAATTTAACATCATGCACCTATCTTCAAATATAAGCTGTATTTATAATTCAACATTCATTACTTTCTCCATCACATTACATCACCAGTCATTGAACTGTAACAGTCATTGAACTACAATTCTAACTGTTGTTTATAGAGAATATATCATTTCTATATATCATATGCAAATTATTTAGCAATATCTTTTATTTTATTAATGAATATCTATTTAAAGTACTTGATGCATTTTATTGCATCAAGACAGGTAAAGGGAACTATTGTGACCAAGACAGCATAAATGGACTAGTGGAGATTGAAAATAAGGAGATGTAATTTCTGATAATTCAACAGAGCTGCTTAGTAAGACAAATCATGCTGCTTATATATCTTAAAACCATATGTTATTATTAAAGGCATAGCTCTGTGACCAGCCCTGGTTTCTGTTTCCTATGATCTAATTCTCTGAAGCATGTTGTTAGTTTCTAGGACTCAATCTTATGTAAAGCTTACGATGCCCTAGTAAATGTGTCAGGACTTTGTTTTCCCAAGATTTCAAGCTTAAATGCACTCTTGAATAATCTTAGGAGGATGTTCCCCACATCCCAGTTACTGAAGATTCTAGCTTTCTGGGAATTCTCTATAGGGAATAGAGAATAAGAACTTGGATCTGGAGTCGAAGCCTTAAGAATCTGGGTAACTCATAACTTCTGCCTACCTCAGTTTCCTCAAATATATAATGGAAAGAATTACATATATTCTTAAGGTCAATGATGGCATAATATTTGGAAAGCATTTAGCAGAGTACTGAAAATAGTCATTAATAAATGCTTATTTCTTTTCTTCCTTGTAGCAAAAAACACTTAAATAACATGTTATTAATTTATGCAGTTTGAGGAGATTTAGTGTAGCAAAGTCGAGAGGTCATTAGCTTTGAAGTCAGGAAGGCCCACATTGAAGTCCTTCTGTTGTATGGTTGAACAATATTTTACTTAAATTCAATGACTCAAGAAACTCAGACTTCTTTTGGGGGGGAGTATTTGATTTATTTAATATTTCCCCAGTTACATTCAAAATATTTTTAAGATTTGTTTAAATTTTTTTTTTTTGAGTTCTAGGGTTTCTCTCTTATCCTCACTCACAATTAAGAGACCACATGTGAAACTTAGGGAAAATATTTCCATAAAAGTCAAGTTATGAAAGAAAACATAGACCTCCACTGTAATGAAAATTAAAAAAAAAAAAACCTCAAGAAAGATAGAGAGAGGGAGGGAATGAGAGAAAGAGAGAGAGAAAGAGAGAGAGAGAGAGACAGAGAAAGAGAGAGAGAAAGTTTCAATCTGTACTCAGATACAATCAGTTCCTTCACTTGGTATAAATAAGATATTTTATCATAAATCTTTCAGAGTACTTATAGATGATTGGACTAAGAATAGCAAAGTTATTTACATCCGATTTTTATTAAATAATTATAATATTTATTCTTCATTGGTGAAGGAGTTTATCCACGGAAGTACTCTGATTCACCATGACTTCAAAAAAGTAAAACAAAGCAAAAGAATTATTGTCTTTACTTCTTGTCTGTAGAAATATGGTAAATTCTAGGTGCAAAAGGAATTACCTTTTGCACACATACCCAATATATTAGTTGTTTAGCTTTACCATGATAACTTTTTATAAGGGATGGTTCAGTAGAGAAACCTGATTATTGGGAAGTGAGTAACATTTAAAAAAGAATAATATATGAATAAATATTAAAATCATATTGGTGTTAAGTGATTTTGGTCCATAATAACTGATATTTATTTTAGTATTTGAGAAAAATATAATACTTAACTTCTTATATAAATCCTAGTTGTTGCTGTTATTGCTGCTGTTAAGAACTTTACGTATAAATTTCTTCATTTGATCCTAAAAATAATCCTTGGAAACAAGTGCTTCCATGTACTTACTCTCACTTTCATTGTATATACAAGGAAACTAAAGCAGAGTAAATGGCTTTTCTGACATCACACAAGGAAGTACAGTAAGTACTTGGTAGTTTCTTGCACTATAAAGAGTTAGAGTAAGGAATAAAATCCAACTTTTCAGCCTCTAAGTCTAGTGCTATTTCATTCTCCCTTATTAACTTCTTGACTACTATACTTATGAGAATGGTCTTAGATAAGAATTTCCAAAGTATTGAGGTCCTTGCTTCCATTTAGCAAGCTTTCATTTTCTCCCCAGTCTAATTGCCACTCCCATCTCTTTAGTCTGATGTGTGCTTAATCTTTCCTAAATTAAAAAGGAAATAAATCTACCTAGTAAACTACTCAATCTGGCAGCTCTGATTTCTTCCTTCAATAAATAAACAAAACCCTTTTGAGAACTAGGATTTCCTTCCTCCTTTCAGTAATAAGAAAAAAAAAAGTAAACTAGAAAATTTTTTTAAAAACTTCCCTTCAAAACTGCTCTCATTGTCAGTTTTCTCAATTGTCAATACGTTCATAAGTAAATATATACATTTACATAACATATGTGTGTATATCCTAGTACTTATTGAATAGGTGATGTGCAACAAACTCAGGGACAAAGCACTTTAGTCAAAATGAAAGAAACAGTGGGAAATTGTATTTGAAACATTTTAAGATTAGAAAATGAATGTAAAGTGTTTGCCTTTCTTAAAATGCTATATAAATTATATACATTCTTATTTTTATTATTCTATTGCTTTTAATACTGCAAAAATACACATCTATCACAAGTTGTTAGTACTCAAAAATCCTCATTTAAATTAATTGATAAAGGAAAATATTCAAATGTAGATGTAAGATTAAGATGTGGTCTATAAAATCATGTTGCTATCCCCAAAGACTACTTTATTTGATAAAGAAACAATGTATTTCCCACTTTTGTGCCAAATGTCATATTGATTTCTGTGGTATTTTTTGTGTTTCAACAAAACATGTATTCCCAGAACCTGATTGCATCTGGCTAACTTTTTTGGACATTTTAATTATGCTCTACTCCTTAGCTACATCAAGCTGACTATATATAGCTTAGTGATTAATGCTTGTTTTGAGGACAACACTGCACAGGAACTTTAAAATTAAAAATAATAATAATAAAAACACGATTAATGGAACAGAAGTGAGTGCAAGGAATAATGTTGTAAAAAAATTACCCTGGCATGGATTCTGTCAATATAAAATTATTATTAAATAAAATCAAATAAAACTGAAAAAAAAAGCACAATTAATTACAGGGGCTGAGGTGTGGCAGAGCGAAGATGGCAGAGATAGACATGTCTCTAATTGACCTCCTCCAACCTTTTCTCAAATGAACAGAACATAAGTCTCTGAAAGGGTTTTGGACTGACAAAACCCACAAATATTTGGAGTACAACAAATATTCAGAGGAAGACACTTCAGAAGAACTTTAGAAGAGGTCTGTTTCAATCTAGCAGATAGGCAGTCTGCCTAGCACAGAGAGCAGCATAAGGAGCCCAGGGCAAAGATCTGGGGCAAGGAGCAAGAACATTGCAGTGCCCAAGCACTGTGGGAATTTATTGGGAGTTTCTTAGGCTACTCAGTGCTGGTTGTAAGCAGATGGTTTAGCAGATTTGATGTAAGACACCTAAAAGAAAATTCAAAAAAGCAAATTGTAAGCCACAGAGCCCTGGAAGAATGTGGGGCTTGATCATGATTTCCCAGCACCAGAAGTCAGTAAGCAGAGGTGGCCCAGGGAATATTAAAGTGGCTGTCACCTCTTTGCCTTAGGAGCTGACCTCAACCCTTAAAAATGAGCAAAAAAGGCAAAAAGAACTCTAACCATTGACAGCTTTTATGGAGAGAGAACAGATTTCAAATCCTAAGATTCCTAAAAGCATATCAATTCCAAATGAAGCCTGAGAGGATGATATGATTTGGTCCCAATTTCACAAGCCTTTTTTGGGAAGATGTCACAAAGGGTTTTAAAAGAGAGGTAGAAGGTAAATAAGAAAGGAAATGAGATTTTTGCAGGAGGGTATTAAAAAAAACAGAAATTGTCTGAAGAAAACATCTTAAAAATAAATGTGATGGAATGGGAAAAGCAATATAACTCCCTACAAAATAGATTCGATGAATTGGAAAAAGCATATAATTCCTTACAAAATAGATATGAAAAAGAAACCAATTTGTTGAAAAACAGAATTTGTGAAATATGAAAAAAAGAAGTCAATGAACAAAACAACTCATTTAAAAACTTAATTGGCCAAATAAAAAAAGAGCAAAAAAAAAAAAATAACCAAAGAAAATAATGCACTAAAATTAGAATTGAAGAAATGGAAGTTAATAACTCAATGATCCTTCAAGAATCAATCAAACAAAACCAAAAGAACTGAAAAAAATAGAAGAAAAGATGAAGTAGCTAGTTGGAAAAACAACCGAACTGAGAAATAGATCTAGGAGAGATAATACAAGGATTATTGGGCTCCCTGAAAACCATGATGGAAAAAGAGCCTAGATATCATCTTTCAGGAAATCAGCAAGGAAAATTGATCTGACATCTTGGAATCAAAGGTTAAGTAGCCATCAATTACCTCCTAAAAGAGATCACAAAATGAAACTATAAGGAAAATCATAGCAAAATTTCAGAATAATCAGATCAAGGGAAATATATTGCAAGCAATCAGAAAAAATAAGGTGCCACAATCAGTATTATCCAGGACCTAGCAACTCCCACCTTTAAAGATCAAAGGGCCAGGAACCTGATATTCTGAAAAGCAAAGGAAGTTGGATTGTAGTCAAGATTCAACTATCCATCTAAATTGAGCATGTCTAAGATGGCGGAGAGGAGGCTCACAGTTGCATAAGCTCCGCGCTTTCTCTCACTATCCACTTCATTACAAGCCTCTGAATCAATGCTTGACTGAAAAAAAACCCACAAATAGTTACCAAGAGAAGCCATCCTTGAGATCCGCCAAGAAAGGTCTGTCTTTACTGGAGGGCTGGGGCGGTTTTAGATCGGGCGCAGGCTGGGGGCAGCGGCAGTGAGAGCGCGGGAGCAGAGCTGAGAGGGGGTGGGGAGTGATCGTGGCCGTCTCTGCGGGGAGAGCTTCGCTACAGGTTTGGAACCTGCAGCAAGTCAACAGCCCAGCAGAGAAGCTAAAAACACCGGGGCTGAAGAACACAACCGCAAACAGCTGGAGTCTCTCAGGACCTGGCCCCCCCCCCTTCCCCCCCCTCAGTGACTCAGCACGCTTTGGGATCTCAGAGCGCAGGCCCAGCACAGTCCTGCTAGTGCCTCACTGCTGCCACCTGCAGTCTGTAGAGGAAGCTCGATAACACACCCAGCCCCCCCCCAAAGAAAGACTCCAGTTTTTTCTGTTTTTCTTTGGTAGTTTATCTCTGATTAATAGACAGAATGAGCAAGAAGCTGAAGAGGACTTTAACCCTTGACAGCTTCTATACAGATAGAGAGCAGACTCTAAATCCTGAGGAGACTAAAAACAGGCAGTCCCCAGGTGATTCCCCAAAGGAGGAAATCATCTGTTCCTCAGCACAGATGAACCTCATAGAAGTGATTAAAAAGGCTCTCACAAGGGAGCTAGAAGAAAAATGGGGAAAGCAGAGTGAGGCTTGGCAAAAGGAGAGGGAGGCTTGGAAAAGGAGAGGGAGGCTTGGCAAAAGAGCCTGGAGAAAGTTAAAGAGAGAGTGGATAAAGAAGTAAAATCCTTGAAAAATAGGATTAGTGAACTGGAAACAGAAAACAGCTCTCTAAAAAACAAAATTGGCGAAATGGAAAAAAATTCCACAGAACAAAAGAACTCAATTGGACAATTAGAGAAAGATTTTAAAAAAGTGAGTGAAGAGAATACTTCACTGAAAATCAGAATTGAACAAGTGGAATTGAATGACTCGAGGAGACAAGAAGAATCAGTCAAGCAAATCCAAAAAAATCAAACAATGGAGAAAAATGTGAAATACCTTCTGGGGAAGACAACAGACCTGGAAAACAGATCCAGGAGAGACAATCTGAGAATCATTGGACTCCCAGAAAAACATGATGAAAAAAAGAGTCTGGACACCGTCTTCCAGGAAATTATCAAAGAGAACTGCCCAGAAGTCATAGGAACAGAGGAAAAAATAAACATTGAAAGGATTCATCGATCACCCACTGAAAGGGATCCTAAAATCAAAACACCAAGGAATATAGTGGCCAAATGCCAGAACCCTCAGATGAAAGAAAAAATATTGCAAGCGGCTAGAAAAACCCAATTCAAGTATCAAGGAGCCACAATAAGGATCACCCAGGATCTGGCAGCATCCACATTAAAAGATCGAAGGGCCTGGAATATGATATTCCGAAAGGCTAAGGAACTTGGTATGCAACCAAAAATAACTTACCCAGCGAGAATGAGCATCTTTTTCCAGGGAAGAAGATGGACATTCAACGAAGTAAGCGAATTTCATCTATTTCTGATGAAAAAACCAGAACTTAACAAAAAGTTTGATCTACAAATATAGAACTCAAGAGAAATCTAAAAAGGTAAAGATTAATCTTGGGAACTATATTTTGACTATATAGATGTATAAAGAATACATGTATACCTTGTTCTAGAAATTGATGTGGAAAGGACATTGTACCAGAAAAAGGGTAAAGTGGGGGTAGTACATCTCATGAAGAGGCATAGGAAACCTATTATATCTGAGAGAAAGAATGGAGGGGGATGAATATAGTGGGTATCTTACTGCCTTCAGAATTGGCTTTAAGTGAAAAATCTTAAGACATATTCAATCTATGGTGAAACTTCTCCCATCTCATTGAAAAGTGAGAAGGGAAAAGTGGAAAGGGAAGGAATAAGCTAAGCGGAAGGGAATACGGGAACTGGGAGGGAAAGGGGTAAGATAGGGGGAGGAACTCTAAGGCGGGGGGAGGGACACTAAAAAGGGAGGGCTGTGAGAAGCAAGGGGTGCTCACAAGCTTAATACTTGGAAGGGGGGGAAAGGGGAAAGAAGGGAGGAAAGCATAAACCGGGGTTAACAAGATGGCAAGTAATACAGAATTGGTCATTCTAACCATAAACGTGAACGGGGTAAACTCCCCCATAAAGAGGAAGCGGTTAGCAGAATGGATTAAAAGCCAGAATCCTACAATATGTTGTTTACAGGAAACACACCTGAAGCGGGGAGATACATGCAGGTTAAAGGTAAAAGGTTGGAGCAAAATCTACTATGCTTCAGGTGAAGTCAAAAAAGCAGGGGTAGCCATCCTGATCTCAGATCAAGCTAAAGCAAAAATTGACCTAATTAAAAGAGATAAGGAAGGACACTATATCTTGCTAAAGGGTAGCATGGATAATGAAGCACTATCTATATTAAACATATATGCACCAAGTGGGGTAGCATCTAAATTCTTAAAAGAGAAACTAAGAGAGCTGCAAGAAGAAATAGACAGTAAAACTATAATAGTGGGAGATCTTAACCTTGCACTCTCAGAATTAGATAAATCAAACCAGAAAATAAATAAGAAAGAAGTCAAAGAGGTAAACAGAATACTAGAAAAGCTAGATATGATAGATCTCTGGAGAAAATGTAATGGAGACAGAAAGGAATACACTTTCTTTTCAGCAGTTCATGGAACCTATACAAAAATTGACCATATATTAGGACATAAAAACCTCAAACTCAAATGTAGTAAGGCAGAAATAGTAAATGCATCCTTTTCAGACCACGATGCAATGAAAATTACATTCAACAAAAAAGCAGGGGGAAGTAGACCAAAAAATAATTGGAAACTAAATAATCTCATACTAAAGAATGATTGGGTAAAACAGCAAATCATAGACATAATTAATAACTTCACCCAAGAAAACGATAATAATGAGACATCATACCAAAATGTATGGGATGCAGCCAAAGCGGTAATAAGGGGAAATTTCATATCTCTAGAGGCCTATTTGTATAAAATAGAGAAAGAGAAGGTCAATGAATTGGGTTTGCAATTAAAAATGCTAGAAAAGGAACAAATTAAAAACCCCCAGTCAAACACTAAACTTGAAATTCTAAAAGTAAAAGGTGAGATCAATAAAATTGAAAGTAAAAAAACTATTGAATTGATTAATAAAACTAAGAGTTGGTTCTATGAAAAAACCAACAAAATAGACAAACCCTTAGTAAATCTGATTAAAAAAAGGAAAGAGGAAAATCAAATTGTTAGTCTTAAAAATGAAAAGGGAGAACTCACCACTAACGAAGAGGAAATTAGAGCAATAATTAGGAGTTACTTTGCCCAACTTTATGCCAATAAATTCGACAACTTAAATGAAATAGAAAAATACCTCCAAAAATACAGCTTGCCCAAACTAACAGAGGAAGAAGTAAATATCCTAAACAGTCCCATCTCAGAAAAAGAAATAGAACAAACTATCAATCAACTCCCTAAGAAAAAATCCCCAGGACCAGATGGATTTACATGTGAATTCTACCAAACATTTAAAGAACAATTAACTCCAATGTTATATAAACTATTTGAAAAAATAGGGATTGAAGGAGTCCTACCAAACTCCTTTTATGACACAGATATGGTACTGATACCTAAACCAGGTAGGCTGAAAACAGAGAAAGAAAATTATAGACCAATCTCCCTAATGAATATTGATGCTAAAATCTTAAATAAAATATTAGCAAAAAGATTACAGAAAATTGTCACCAGGATAATACACTATGACCAAGTAGGATTTATACCAGGAATGCAGGGCTGGTTCAATATTAGGAAAACTATTAACATAATTGACTATATCAATAACCAAACAAACAAAAACCACATGATCATCTCAATAGATGCAGAAAAAGCATTTGATAAAATCCAACATCCATTCCTAATAAAAACACTTGAGAGCATAGGAATAAATGGACTTTTCCTTAAAATAGTCAGGAGCATATATTTAAAACCATCAGTAAGCATCATATGCAATGGGGAAAAACTGGAACCTTTCCCAGTAAGATCTGGAGTGAAGCAAGGTTGCCCACTATCACCATTATTATTTAATATCGTATTAGAAACACTAGCCTCGGCAATAAGAATCGAGAAAGATATAAAAGGAATTAGAGTAGGCAATGAGGAAACCAAACTATCACTCTTTGCAGATGATATGATGGTATACCTAGAGAACCCCAGAGATTCTACCAAAAAGCTATTGGAAATAATTCATAATTTTAGCAAAGTAGCTGGCTACAAAATAAATCCCCATAAATCCTCAGCATTTTTATACATCACCAACAAAACCCAACAGCAAGAGATACAAAGAGAAATTCCATTCAGAATAACTGTTGATACCATAAAATATTTGGGAATCTATCTACCAAAGGAAAGTCAGGAATTATATGAGCAAAATTATAAAAAAGTCTCCACACAAATAAAGTCAGACTTAAATAATTGGAAAAATATTAAGTGCTCTTGGATCGGCCGAGCGAACATAATAAAGATGACAATACTCCCTAAACTAATCTATTTATTTAGTGCTATACCAATCAGACTTCCAAGAAAATATTTTATTGATCTAGAAAAAATAACAACAAAATTCATATGGAACAATAAAAAGTCGAGAATCTCAAGGGAATTAATGAAAAAAAAATCAAATGAAGGTGGCCTAGCTGTACCTGATCTAAAATTATATTATAAAGCAGCAGTCACCAAAACCATTTGGTATTGGCTAAGAAATAGATTAGTGGATCAGTGGAAAAGGCTAGGCTCACAAGACAGAATAGTCAACTATAGCAATCTAGTGTTTGACAAACCCAAAGCCCCTAACTTCTGGGAAAAGAATTCATTATTTGATAAAAACTGCTGGGATAATTGGAAATTAGTATGGCAGAAATTAGGCATGGACCCACACTTAACACCATATACCAAGATAAGATCAAAATGGGTCTATGACCTAGGCATAAAGAACGAGACTATAAATAAATTAGAGGAACATAGAATAGTTTATCTCTCAGACTTGTGGAGGAGAAAGAAATTTGTGACCAAAGATGAACTAGAGACCATTACTGATCACAGAATAGAAAATTTCGATTACATCAAATTAAAAAGCCTTTGTACAAATAAAACTAATGCAAACAAGATTAGAAGGGAAGCAACAAACTGGGAAAACATTTTCACAGTTAAAGGTTCTGATAAAGGCCTCATTTCCAAAATATATAGAGAACTGACTCAAATTTATAAGAAATCAAGCCATTCTCCAATTGATAAATGGTCAAAGGATATGAACAGACAATTTTCAGAGGATGAGATTGAAACTATTACCACTCATATGAAAGAGTGTTCCAAATCATTATTGATCAGAGAAATGCAAATTAAGACAACTCTGAGATACCACTACACACCTGTCAGATTGGCTAAGATGACAGGAAAAAATAATGATGAATGTTGGAGGGGATGCGGGAAAACTGGGACACTAATGCATTGTTGGTGGAGTTGTGAACGAATCCAACCATTCTGGAGAGCAATCTGGAATTATGCCCAAAAAATTATCAAAATGTGCATATCCTTTGATCCAGCAGTGTTTCTATTGGGCTTATATCCCAAAGAAATACTAAAGAAGGGAAAGGGACCTGTATGTGCCAAAATGTTTGTAGCAGCCCTGTTTGTAGTGGCTAGAAACTGGAAAATGAATGGATGCCCATCAATTGGAGAATGGCTGGGTAAATTGTGGTATATGAATGTTATGGAATATTATTGTTCTGTAAGAAATGACCAGCAGGATGAATACAGAGAGGCTTGGAGAGACCTACATGAACTGATGCTAAGTGAAATGAGCAGAACCAGGAGATCATTATACACTTCGACAACGATATTGTATGAGGACATATTTTGATGGAAGTGGATTTCTTTGACAAAGAGACCTGAGTTTCAATTGATAAATGACGGACAAAAGCAGCTACACCCAAAGAAAGAACACTGGGAAACGAATGTGAACTATCTGCATTTTTGTTTCTCTTCCCGGATTATTTATACCTTCTGAATCCAATTCTCCCTACGCAACAAGAGAACTGTTCGGTTCTGCAAACATATATTGTATCTAGGATATACTGCAACATATCCAACATATAAAGGACTGCTTGCCATCTAGGGGAGGGGGTGGAGGGAGGGAGGGGAAAAAAAATCGGAACAGAAATGAGTGTAAATATAATGTAATTATTAAATAAAAAAATTTATTAAAAAAATTAAAAAAAAATAAAAAAAAAATAAAAAAAAAAATAAATTGAGCATGTCTTTCAGGGAAGAAAATGGACATTCAATAATACATGTGAATTTCATTTATTTCTAATGAAAAGAGCAGAGATGAACAAAAAATTGGATTTTCAGATACATAAGTCAAAAGAAGCACAAAAATGTAAAAAGGAAAGAACTCTTAATATCTATATCTCTGTTATGGGTACACTTAATGATAAGGGGTATAATTAGATGTTATTGTGATAGTATGAAAAAGAAACTAGAGGTGAAAAGGGGATTGAACTGGGCCAACAGGAAAATGGAGGTAAAATAGGAGAAATTACATCTCATGAAGAGGCAAAGAAGACCTATTATAATTGAAAGAAAAAGTGATGAGTATGAATACTTCTCTCATCATATTAGTTTCAAAGAGAAAATATCAGACATATATAATTTCACAGAGAAACATCTTTTACCTTAGAGGGAAGTGGGAGGTAAAAGGGGAAATGAAAGGGAGAAGATAGAAGAAAAAACAGACATAATAGAGGAAATTTATAAGAAACGGGGAAGGCTGTTTGAGGCATGTAGTGGTCAGAAGCAAAGTAGTGGAGAAGAAAGAAGGAGGAAAGGAAAGAGAAAAGAATAACAGGGTAAATAAAATGATAGGAAATATAGATTTAGTTATTTTAATTGTGAATGTGAATGCGCTGGACTTTCTCATAAAACTGAAGCAAATAGAAGACTGGATTGAATGCCAAGATCCTACCACATTTTGTTTACAAGAAGCACATTTAAAGCAGAATAATACATACAGAGTAAAGGTAAAAGGCTGCCGCAAAACCTATTATGCTTCAGGTGAAGTTAAAAAAAAACCAAAAACCAAAAAACAAAAAACAGGGATAGTGGTCCTGATCAAGCAAAGGCAAAAAAGTGTTCTATTTAAAAGAGATAAGGAAGGAAACTGTATCTTGATAAAGGGTACTGTAGATAATGAAGTAATATCAATATTAAACATATATGAAGCAAATGATATGGCATCAAAATTCATACAGAAAAAGTTAAGAGAGCTGAAAGAAAAAAATAGATAGCAGTTGTTAGGGGAAATTTATATTTCTAGATGCTTACTCACATAAACTAGAGAAAGAGAATGTCAGTGAATTGGAGTTGACTAAAAGAGCTAGAAAAAGAACAAATACAAACCCTCAATTAAATACCAAATTTGAAATTCTGAAAATAAGTTGGGCGAGTAATACAATTGAAGGTAAGAAAACTATTGAATTAATAAATAAAGCTAAGAGTTAGTTTTATTTAAAAAAAGCAACAAAATAAACCTTTAGTTAATTTGATTAGAAAAAGGAAAGAAGAAAATCAAATTGTTAGTCTCAAAAATGAAAAGAGAGAACTTTCCACTAGTGAAGAGGAAGTAGAGCAATAATTAGGAATTATTTTGCCCAACTATATATCAATAAATTTTATAATCTAAGTGAAATAGAGGAATCCATACCAAAATATAGGTTGTCCAGATTCACAGAAGAGGAAATAAATTACTTAAATAGTCCCAGTTGAGAAAAAAAGAAATAGAACATGCTATTAATCTACTCTTTAAGAAAAACCTCCAGGGCCAGATAGATATACATACGAATTCTTCCAAACCTTTAAAGAACTATTAATTCCAATACTATATAAACTATTTGAAAAAAAAGGAAAGAAGGAGATTTAGCAAATTCCTTTTATGGCACAAATATGGCACTGATACCAAAACCAGGTAGGGCAAAAACACAGAAAGAAAAGTATAGACCAATTTCCCCAATGAATATTGGTGCAAAAACCTTAAATAACTATTAGCAAGAGATTACAAAAAGTCATCCCCAGGATGATACACTAAGACCAAGTAGGTTTCATACCAGTAATGCAGGGCTGTTTCAATATTAGGAAAACTCTTAGAATAATTGACTATATCAATACCCAATCTAAGAAAAATCATATGATTATCTCAATAGATGCCAAAAAGGTATTTGGTTAAATACAATACACATTCCTATTAAAAACAATAAACACTATAAGAATATATGGACTTTTTCTTAAAATGATCAATAACATTGATCCACAAGCATCATATGTAATGGTGACAAACAGGAGTGAAATGACATTGCACACTATCATCATTATTATTCAATGTTGTATTAGAAATGCTAGCTTTGGCAATAAGAGATGAAAAATAGATGAAAGAAATTAGAGTTGGTGTGCAAAATAAATCCATATAAATCATCAGAAGTTTTATATATTATCAACAAAGTCCAGAAGCAAGAGATAAAAGAGAAATTTTATTTAAAATATTTGTTGACAGTATAAAATATTTTGTGTAATGGGCTGAGGCTCGAGTTGATGCACTGAGGTCCCAAGCACATGAGGCTAAATAGCAATTGGACCATACTCTATTAATATATATGCTTGGAGAAGGAATGCCCCCCCACCCACTCTTTGTTCAAGTCCTGATGTGTTGTACAGGAAATGACGATTTTGGTGGGTGGAAGCAGGGGGTTGGGGAAGGAAGCGGAAAGAGAGACATGCTGGCTGGCGTCTTGACATAGCTGCTCACATTGCTGACCACCCTTCAACTCCGATCCCCCTTCACCTCTGATTTCCCTTCACCTTCGATCCTTCTTCACCTTCACTAAGAATAAAGATCGATAATTTTCCCCTAACCTGAATTTCTGACTATAGCTGATTTTAAAATACACTGCTATCACAATTTGGGAATCAAAGGAAAGTCAGGAATTATATTAACACAACTACAAAACACTTTCCCTAAAAATAAAGTCAGACCTAATCAATTGGAAAAAATATTAAGTTGTCATGGGTAGGCCAAGTGAATGCAATAAAAAGGAAAATTCTAATTACCCTGGCATGGATTCTGTCAATATAAAGTAATTATTAAATAAAAAAGAAAAAAAAAAGGAAAATTCTACCAAAATGTATTTATTTATTACCATACAAATCAACCTCCCAAGAAATTCATTTATAGATCTAGAAAAAAATAATAACATTTGAAAGAACAAAAATTCAAGAATTTTAAGGGAATTAATGAAAAAATAATTGCTAATGAAGGTGGCCAACTGTGCCAGAGCTAAAACTACATTATAAAGCAGTGGTCATCAAAACCATTTGGTGTTAGCTAAGAAATGGAGTAGGTGATCAGTGGACTGACTAGGTTAGATTTACAGGACAAAATAGTCAATAACTTAAGCAATCTATTGTTTTACAAATCCAAAAATCCCAGCTTTTGGGATAAGAACTTAACTATTTGACAAAAACTGCTGGACAAATTGGAAACTACAATGGCAGAAACTAGACATTGTCCCACACCTAACACCATATACCAAGATAAGATTAAAATGGATTCGTGATTTAGACATAAAGAGGCAAAATTTTGACATAAAGCAAATTAGAAGAACATTGATTAGTTTACTTCACAGATTTGTAGAAAAGTAAGGAATTTGTGATCAAAGAAAAACTAGGGATCATTATTGAACACAAAATAGATATTTGATTATATTAAGTTAAGAAGTTTTTGTATAAGCAAAAATAATAATCAAGATTATAAGGGAAGTAGTAAATTGAGAAAATATTTTTTCATTTAAGTTTTTTGATAAAGGCTTCATTCCTAAAATATACAGAGAATTGACTCAAGTTTATAAGAATTCAAGCCATTTTTGAATGGCTTCAAAGAACTTTAACAGACAATTTTCAGATGAAGAAATTGAAACTATTTCTAGTCATATGAAAAGATGCTCTAAATCACTATTGATCAGAGAAATGCAAATTAAGACAGCTCTGAGATACCACTATACATCTATCAGATTGGGAAAGATGACAAGGAAAGATAACAATGCATGTTGGAGGGGATGTGGGGAAAGTGGGGCATAATATATTGTTGGTGGAATTGCAAACATATCCAATCATTTTGGAGAGCAATCTGGAATTTTGCTCAAAGGATTATCAAACTGTCCATTCCCTTTGATCCAGCAGTGTTTCTTTTGAGCTTATATCCCAGAAAGATCTTACAGCAGGGAAAGGGACCCACATGCGCAAAAATGTTTGTGGCAGCCTTTTTTGCAAGAAAATGGAAATTGAATGAATGTCCACCAGTTGGAGAATGGCTGATTAAGTTATGGCATATGAATATTATGGATATTATTATTCTGTAAGAAATGATCAGCAGGATGATTTTATAGAGACCTGGATACAGTTACGTGAACTGATGCTAAGTGAAATGAGCAGGACCAGGATTTCATTGTACACTGCAATGGCAAGATTATACAATAATTAATTCTGATGGATGTTGTACTTCTTAACAATGAGACAATCAGGCCACTTCCAATGATCTTATGATGATGAGAGTCATCTACATTCAGGACTATGGGAACTGAAGTTGGATCACAACATAGTATTTTCACTTCTTTTGTTGTTGATTGCTTGAATTTTATTTTCTTTCATTTTTTTCCTTTTTGATCTGATTTTTCTTGTGCAGCAAAATAACTGTATAAATAGGTGTGCCTCTATTTGGATTTACATTTACTTTTACAATGTTTAACATAGATTTCAGGCCATCTAGGATAGGGAGTGGGGGGAAACCGGGACATTGGAACACAAGATTTTTCAAGGGTCAATGGTAAAAAAAAAAAAAAAAATCCTTGCATTTGTTTTGAAAATATTAATTATTCTTAATTGGGCAAGGCTAATATAATAATAACCATTTTATCTAAATTAATTTATATATGTAATATCATCTCAACTACATTACTTTTTTGCTGAATTAGAATCAATAACAATAAAAATTATTTGAAAAACTAAAACAAAAATCAAGAATATAAAAAATAAGGGGAGGGTAAAAGTAACAGGAAAAACAGTACCAGATGTTAACCTATATTATAAATCAATAATTAAATTATAATTTAAAAAAACCAAACAAAACAACTATGTAATACTGGCTAAGAAATAAAAAGGTAAATCAATTGAAAAGAGCAGACATACAGTGTTCATTAATGAATACACATAGCAACTTTATATTTGATAAATGTAAAAAAGATTTGGGGATAAGAAAATCATTATGTGGTTTAAAAAAAATTTGGAAAACTGGAAAGCAGTGTGGCAGGAATTAGTCATTGATCAATATCTTACATCATTTTTCAAGATAAGGTTAAAATGCATACATGACCAAAATGGGGGAAAAAAAAAGATTACAAGAACAGGGAATATATTATCAGGCTTATGGATAGATAAACAATTTATGGATAAACTATAGATGAAGAGCAGAGTGAGATATGAAATAGATAATTTTGAATGTGATAAATTTAAAAATACATGAAACAATTGTTGTCAAGATCAGAAGGAAAGCAGAAAATTGGGGGAAATTTTATAGACATTTTCAGATAAAGATATCATGTCTCAAATATGTAAAGAACTTTATGAAATCTATAAGAATATAAATCATTTCTCCAATTGATAAATAGTCAAATGATATGAACAGGCAGTTTTCCAATGAAGAGATAAAAACAATTAATAGCCATATGAAAAACACTCTAAATCATTATTGATTAAATAAATGCAAATTAAAGCAACCTTGAGATATTATTTTACACCTATCAAATTGGCTAAAATTATTAGAGAGAAAAGTGACAAACATTGGAGAGAAAAATTGGGACACTGATTCACTCTTGGTACAACTGTGAACTGATACATTTTGAAGAACAATGGGTTTGTACCCAAAGAGTTATTAAAATATCTAAACTACTTTTTTTTTAAAAGAAATGCCATAGGTGTATTTCCAAATATGATTAGGAGAAAAGGCAATACATATATATTCTAAAATGCTTATAGCAGGTCTCTTTGTAATGGCAAAGAACTAGAAATTGTGAAGATGATCATCAATCTGGGAATGATAGCAATTTGTGGTATATTTTTTGGTGGAATATAATCGTGTTACAAGAAAATATGACCCTGATGATATTAGAAAAGCATGCATAGACTTGCGTTAAATAATAAAGGGCAAAATAACTAGAACCAAGAGAAAAATTTGTACATTAATGGCAATATTGTTTTAAGCAACCTTCAATGAATAACATTTTAACTCTTAACAGTATTCATATTAACTACAAAAGATCTGTGAATGATATAATCTATATCCAGACCAAAAATTATAAATAGATTTTTAGACATGATTTTACATATTTATATATTTATGCATAAACATGTAGACACATGGGTTTGTATGCATGTGTGAATATGCATCTGTGTTTCTAATGCTAGTCATATCTAGGGTGATGGAGAAGAAAAACATAAATTTACATTATAATTTTATTATTTATTTAAGTCATAGAAAGTTGTACATGAATTTTCTTTTTAATGTATAATCACCTTTTTATTTTGCTATATTATGAAAACATTTTCTCCTATAAATTAAAAATAAATAATAAAAATTTAAATAATTAATCAAATGTTACTAAATTTTTAATAAATTTT
This sequence comes from Antechinus flavipes, assembly GCF_016432865.1. Taxonomy (NCBI): domain Eukaryota; kingdom Metazoa; phylum Chordata; class Mammalia; order Dasyuromorphia; family Dasyuridae; genus Antechinus; species Antechinus flavipes. Next base: position 408,191,794 of record NC_067398.1, on the reverse strand, counting down.
AAAAAAATTGTTCCATCTAAGTATAAATGTCAAACTGGTCCTTTAATATTGGAATTCCATTTGAGAATTTTTTGTAGATTTCTTTTTCAGGGGCTTAGATGGAAAGAATTTTAAAAACTCTTTCCCCCTCATCCCTACTAAATTGCCCAAATCCTCCTTGCAATAAGTGTTTCAAAATAATGGCTACAAAGAATTTTGATTTAACCTTAATGTTTTTATTCTTGAGTGTCTGTTCTTCATTTCCTCATGGGAAGCAGGCCCTGACCATTAATTAACACTTTCTTTTATAAGAAAAGATTGAAACAATCTCTAGAATCTATTCCAATAGGCTATCGTTAGTCATAGGCAAGAATAAAGCTTCCCAGTTACTCTAATACTTTAAAAAATACAACTTGTGAAATAAAAAAATATAAAGTGATTTTAGTAACAGTTTTTTTTTTTTTTCATGTAGCCTGAGAGTAAATGTATTACATTTAGGGAATTAGTTCTCTGTTTCTGGATCCACATAATATATTTGTCATCAATTGTATTGTTTTACTACCTTATTATGTAATTTAAACTATGTAGACATCCTTCAGATAGAAATTCAAGTTATTATTCTTCTGAATAAACTGAATTAAATCAAATTCAATTACACGAAAAGGTCAGCCAGCTTTCCTTTTTTAATATGCTGCTTCCAAATCATCTCTTCCATCATGACCTCTGAGGAATGAGAATAACACACACACACACACACACACACACACACACACACACACACACACAAAAGTTTGGCTTGTAGAAATACTCTGCTAAAGCTAAACAGTTTAAAGGGGTTTGACTGTTTCACTCCCCAGATACTGTGGGAATATATCATGTTGTGCTCAAGCAACATCATAAGAGCAAATAGCTGGATGGCCAGTGGGTAGGAAAGATTGCTTGAGATGTATTTAGCAAGTAAGTAAAACGTTCAATGAAATCTGGGTAAAAGTAAAAAAAAAAAAAATAATAATAAAATAAAATAAAATAAAACTGTTAGCAGACCCTAAATTCAAGATCATGATAGACCAAAAATGACGACTTTATCTTTCCTTAAGGATCTCTGGTAGTCCATCGTTTTGTGATAGACAATTTCTATTTACCTAAAGCTAGGTTCAAATAACATAAAGATAATAAATAATTGTGTATTTCCCCACATAGATTACATTAATTCTTCGGAAACAGGTATTTCATAACTCACTGTATTATAAAATCAATAGAATAACCTGATAAGATAATTGTCTTTATTTCAAGAAGACTGAGGTCACTGAAGTTATTAAAAAACTTAAGGCAATAGAATCTCCTTTTGTTTTTCTATCCTAAGAGTAGTTCATCATTTATGCAAAAAATCTTTGGTAGACATATGCACAGAATGATGTTTTTATAATTCTGTACCTAACTCTATATTATACTCTAGGAATTTTTCTATTTCTTTTTTCCCCATGAAGAAAAGGCTACATTCTTTACTTTATAAATTTTATTAGAATGTTTTCCAGCATTTGGAAGTTTTGCTACAGTTAAATATAATTTAATATGCAAACGAGGACATATGTTGAACTTATATATGGAAAATAACTTCTTTGCTAGATATTATCCACAAAAGTGGAAAACATGTTTGGCAAGCAGATAGCTATTATATATTTTACTTGTCATTAGTAATTAGAATCATTGAACAATTATATAGTTCAAGTGACTTATATGGTTTTGACATGCATGAATGACAAGTTGTTATAAAACTATTTTAAGGTGAAATTTATATTGTTTTAATAAATTTCTTTTTTTTAAATTTTTTATTGTTCAGTCATTCTGTCTTTGTGGCCTGATTGGAATTTTCTTGACAAAAATACTGGTATAGTTTGCTATTTCTTTCTCAATTAAATCATTTTACTAGATGATGAACTGAAGCAAAGAGGTTAAAATGACAAAGTGTTTTCCTGACTTTAGGTCCAACACTCTATCCATTGAAACATCTATCTGTCTTTTTATAATTAATTAATAACTTCCATAGTAGAATCTCATGTTCATTATTTCTTTTATTGTCTTGTCTAGTTTCAAAGTATCATCTGATTTGTATTACCCATAGCAAAAATGATATTTGGAGATAGAATTTCTGAAGACAGAAAGGTCCCTGTATATATGACTGGAATACCCAAATACTTCTTTTATCACTTTGCTCCTATGTTAAATTCTTTGTATGACCCAAATTTTCATAAACATTTATACTAGCAATTTTTATTTGCTTGTTGGAAACAGGCAAAACATATGTATGTGATCTATAACTATTTAACTAAAAGAGAATGTGTTTATATGTATATATGTATGCATACATGTGTGTATGTTTAGGTAGGTGATCAGAGATGGAAACCAGATATTTATTGGGCCCTAGTTATTTGTCCTACATGTTTCACTTGAAGCAAGGAGAAAATTATATTTCTTTTCCACTCTATAAAAAAGCCAAGACACTTACTTACATATGAGGTGTCCTGCTGAAGGCATGAATTCTAGGAATTAAAATACCTTGACACAGAAGACAGGTAGAGAGATCATGAGTGAAGACTTTGAAAATGGCTTTTCCATAATATAAATATTGATTTTGGTAATTTTGGCTCCTTTTCCTTTTTCATATATTCTGCATCAGAAACTTTAGAAACAAATCATTTGAAAATTAAAACAAACAATAGTAATGATAACAATAAAAACAACAGCAATGGCAAAAAAAAAAAAAAAAAAAAGAGTCCTGCATATCACTATAGCTTGTGGATTCTTATGGTAATATATATTTGTTCTTCTTATCTTCCTCCTCCAACTTTACCTACACTAGTCATTCAGTTTTAGACTTTGATTTTCCTCTTCTGTCAGTGAAAATAAAACATCCTGCTTAGTACGCTTATTCTTTTGTAGAGGCCTATCAGTCTACCCCATTAAAGCTGATAAATGGTATTAAAAGCTGTAACAGATAATTGCAATCTTATAACTTCATCTAGAACACCCTTGACACTTGTCTATAATTTTCATTAAGATTTTTCATTCATGTATAATTTTTCATTCATAGGCATAATCCACATGAAATTTTGATATGCCCTTTGTACTTGCTTATTGTAATTTCATAAGATTATATTATTTTTGATATTCCATTATTTTCCCCTGTAAAATATTTTAATTAAAATTGGTATTCTGATCTGCTTTATTTCTGATCTGATTCCTTTTTTTTCCCCATTTTTCTTCTCTTCTTAAGAAGACAAGAAAGGAAAAGAAGTGAGGAAAGAAGAGAGTTTGAGGTAATTTCTAGTTTCTTTTAATGTCCTTACTAAAGTGATTATACTATTTAAGTAATTTGGGAAATAATGATAGTCTGTATCATTATATGCTCTTTTGTTCATGCCCCATTTTATACGGTCAATAGCTTTTTAAAATACATTAAGTTATATTTGTATTACTTAGTTGCTATATTTTTTCAGTTTTAATTCTTACTTCTCTTTGGATGTTGATTTTTTCTTTGTTCTAACAAATTGCTAATGTGACTGTACACACACAGACATTATTTTCAACCCAATAAGTAATCACTTCTTGTCTGCTAAGCAATAATGCATGTTATACTTTGTTATTTTATTTGCTCTATCCCATCTACAGAGCCTCTGAAAACTTTTCATGGAGAAAGTGATTATGCTTTGTAAATGTCTTCTTTGAAGCATACTTAATTTTGTTTTTTTTTCCTTAATTATGAACAATGTTTTATTTATTTCATTTTCCATAAGAACACAAAAGTTGTTAATTTTATTTGGGAAGGATTTTTTTCTATTTTTTTATAGTATTATTTGTAAAATGGTGTTTTTATCTCTCTCCATAGATATTAATAAAATAAGTTATGTTTATCTTCTTGGTGGTTTCTTACATTAACTCATCATGAATACTTCAAATAATCAAATATGTTATGAAATATTTTTTGAGAAATCAAAAAATCAACTCTGTCAATTTTTATTTACCGCTTTAAAAATGTATGATCTATTCTTTCATTTAGCCACAATGTCTGTTTTTTTTTTTTTTTTTTCAGGCTTCATTTACACTAAGAATGCCACATTCTCTATTGTAGTGAAATTAACCAGTTTGTTGTTGTTCACTGAATGCATTGCTGTGTGTATATTTATTAACATATATCTAATATATATGTATATACACATATAAATACAATGCAAATGTGAGTATATACATGTGTGTATGTGCACAATAATTCATTCAGTGAATTACAAGTTGAATAATTTGACTATAAAACACTGATGTGTATATGTGTATACACACACACACACATATGTACATGTATAATATATACATACATAGCAATGAATAGATATAGATATATCTAAATCTATTCTTTCAACATTAGCAGGATTTGGGTGTGTAAGATCTCATTGAATGTGAAAAACTGATATTTATTATCTCACACACTTTGGGGAGTTTTACAGTTGTTATAACTAATTAACTGCTTCATGGGTTTCCTTCTCCTATAGAAGGTACAAGATACAATGATCATTGTGGAAGAAAATCAAGTGTCTGACAGTTCTTTACTACAGTGAATATTTTACAAATTTAACTGTTTATAATACATATATATATACATATATATATATATATGTATATATATATATACTTATAATAGTATGTTCTAAAATAGATTAGTAATATACAATGACATACTGATTTTTATCTTCTTTACATATATGCGTTGTCTGTGATATTCCACAGTATATTGCAAATATTGAAAATTTTTCTTTTAATTGTCTATGGCTAGCCTTATAATAACCAAAACAAAGAATATAAATCCTGTGAATGTCTCAAAGGATGACTATATATCTATATGTCTGTATGCATGTCCAGATATTGTTTGTATTTGATTTCATTTAATCTCTTGTAATGTTCTCTTCTCTAAAATATAATGTTCTCTGGGAGCAGGTTTCTTGGGGAGCTTTTGGAGGCAACCTTAGTTTCAGTTCAGTGTAATCACCCTGAATGCAGCCAGGAATAAAAGTCCAGATCCTTTATTGTCGTTGTCCAAGACTTGTCCTTCCTTGGGCCTGGTTAGCTTTCTTAGAGGCCTCTCTCTCTCCTTGGTTCCCAGAGCTCTTGCTGCTATACTTCCCCATATTTTGAAGAATTCAATCATCTTAAGCCTGACATTTCAATTCAACAATATTTTTTTTTTATCATTCCCTTCATGCAAGGCACTATACTATTTTCAGGATAAACCAAAACAGAATGAAAAACAAAAATAGATCCTCCCTGAGTTTAAAGTGTATATATTTTATTAGTGATATTCAACAATTACACAGATAAGTAAATATAAAATGTGAGCACTGAGAAAACACTGAGGGCATTTATGAGATAATATTTAAGCTGAAGATTCTAAATCTTGAGAAAAACGGGAGTACATTCTGGGAATATATACACTTTAAACTCAGGGAGGATCTATTTTTGTTTTTCATTCTGTTTTGGTTTATCCTGAAAATAGTATAGTGCCTTGCATGAAGGGAATGATAAAAAAAAAATTGTTGAATTGAAATGTCAGGCTTAAGATGATTGAATTCTTCAAAATATGGGGAAGTAATTTATTATTAAAAGAGCATTTCACATTTAGAGTAACAGTAGTTGTTAAGGCTATAAACTATTCACAAATGTGACTTCCTTCTTTCCTTCCTTTCTTCTTTCTTTTTTCATTTTTTCTTCCTTTTTTCCTTCCATCCTTTCTTTTTTAAGCATTCTTTTATCCCTTTCTAAATAGTCTAAAACCATCAACTACAGAATTATAAGGGCTCACAAAGATTAGTAACCTTTTGTGTTTTTTTATTTATTTCATGGATTGCAATGATCAAATAATTTATTGCCAAATACCTAACCTATGGAGTAAAAGTCTTCCTTTCTTATGTGTGCTTTCCTTTACAAAATAGAGATAGTTTGTCACCAAGATGAAACTTAATCTTTGTGGTTAAAATTTACAAGAATCTATGCTTTACTGCCATAATCTTTGTAAACCTAGTATCACTCATTTATGTGATCAAGCATCAGAATAGGATTTTCTGAAGGACATGTAGCTTCATGATTGGACTTCCATATATTAGCATCATCCAGAATGTGGCAAATCTACGTTTCAGACAAAATATACTTTCTTTTTTGACATAATAATCATATTATTGTGTTTCTATACTAAAAATATAGCCATCTTTCTCCATTACTATCCAATTTTTTCTGAATTCTTGGGACCTTCATTTCATTTCACTTCCTTCATTTTGGTTTTAGGTATTGTCCTCAGGATGGACGAACTGCTTTTCCCCCTCATCTTCAAGATTTCCAATATGTGAAGTCTTTAGACAACCCTATCACTCATAGAATACTTAACACCTGCTAGTTATTCTCAATCTTGGCTAACCTTTCTGGTGAGGAAGTCTATTGGGTGTGGCTCTTCCATATGATACAGTTTCTTAGAGTCACAGATGAGAGTTTAGTGCTGAGTTGACAGCTAGAACCCTGAAAAGTTCTCAGAAAGCCTTCATATAAGAGGGGTCCACACCTACCGAATATACAATCCATAAAGAAGACCAACAAAGCTTCCCATAGAACATTAAATTTTAGTTAGGATTTAATGTAGACCAAGGAATCTCAAGTGTGGAGATAAAGGAAAATATTTTGTGAATGAGTGACAATGAACATATCCATAGTTGGGAGATGAAGTATTTTATTCAAGAAATGATCAGGAAGCCAGTGACTAGATGGTAAAAGAGTGGATAGAAGGATGAATGTTTTGTTGTTGTTGTTGTTGATTTTTATTTTTTAGAACTTTCCCTAATTTAAAAAAAAAACACTTATTGTTTTTATTTATTCATATATAACTTCTCATTACCCTACTAGTCACTACTCATTACATGTTAAAAAAACAAAACAAAACAATTTTTTGCTTATATTTATTTACATATATATATATATATATATATATGTTCCATTTAATAATTTTCAATAGTTAACAAAAAAAGAGATTAATTAGCTGTTACGTAAAAATTGTCAACAAAGATAGGCAGTGAGAACTTATTGACTTGATTCAGCTGAAAAGCTTAAAGCTCCCTTGTCTGAGCTACTAGGTATGATCCACAGGCAAGCAGCTCCATAAGGGAGTAATGTTCAAACTTTCATTTAGGCTCTTGAGCCAACCAAGTCTTGCAAATGGTCTCAATATGGTTTGAGGAAACATATTCTAATTTGCCTGGCAGAGAAAGGGTTTTTTTCCCCTTTTTTTTTTTTGCACTGGGGAATAGGAGATAAGTATATATCCTTGTAAATAATGAAGGGAGAGAAAGATCACAAAAAAGAGAAAAAACACTTTAGAGAAAAAGAAACAGAAAAAAGGTGAATATGACAATGTTGATTTATATTCATTCTTGTCAATCTTCTTCCAGGATGAGGGTAGTATTTTCCATTCTAAGTTTATTAGGATTACAATAGGTCACTGAATCACTGAGAAGAATCAAGTTTTTAATAGTTGATCATTGCACCATCTTGCTTTCCATGGTATACTGCAAAGCCCTGGCTCCCTGTCCGGGGTGAATCTGCTTTGCAGTGCACCATGGAATCTACTGGGAGGCTCTTAGCCTACTCTATTCTAGTTATAAGCCAGTGAAAGGCAAATTAACTGTGAAATACCCAAAGCAAATATTAAAAGTAAATAATGAGACTCTGAACCCTAGAAAAATGAGAGACCTGGCCACACCTACCAAGCATCAGGAATCAAGTAGTTGCACCAATCCCAGAGCAACCAAAAGTTGTTGTCCCCACTTTGCCTTAAGAACAGACCTCAACCTTAAAAAAACCATGAGCAAGAAAGCAAGGAAAACTGCCCTCATGTCATAGAACCAGAGGGTAAAATAGACATGGAAAGAATTCATCAATCACCACCTGAAAGAGACCCCAAAATGAAAACTCCAAAGAACATCATGCCTAAGTTTCAAAATTATCAAATCAAGGAGAAAATATTATAAGCAGACTAAAGGAAACAGTTAAAATATCGAGGAACCACAATGTGGATAACCCAGGACCTAGCAAGATCAAAGGGCATGGAATCTAATATTCCAACAGGGAAAGGAACCTAAATTGCAACCTGGAATCAACTATCCATCAAAATTGAGTAATACCTTTCAGGGGAAAAATAGATATTCAATGAAACAGGTGAATTCCATTTATTTCTGATGAAAAGACCTGAGCTAAATATAAATTTGATCTTCAAATACAGAACTCAAAAAAAAAAAAAACAGTATAAAAAAGGAAAAAGAAAAGGAAAAAAAAAAAGCTTTCTTTAAAAGTTAAAAAGCTTATATTCCTATATGGCAATATGACATGTTTAACTCATAAAATCTGTGTCTCTGGCATAGGTATAATGAGCAGGTACAGGTACAGGAAGAAAAGTGATTCTAGTTGAAGAAAAGGCAGATGGACTGAGGTAAATTACATCTTATGAAGAGATAAAAAGCCAATTACAATTGAGGGTGGGAAAGGGAAGGGAATAAGTTTTATGTGAATCTTACTCTAGATTTGGTTCAAAGATATAATATCTGTAAAAGGTTGAAACTATGAAAAGGTGTACTTGAATCAGACAACTGAGCACCTAAGGCTAATTATCTATTCAATATGAGACAATGACTCTATTAGCACATATTTGGATAAATGGCTCTTCTCACAGTTCGTGATGGCTCAATGTTTTGTGCTAAGACAATTGTAGGCAAGAATTAGAGGGTGGGGTGAGACAGGTCAGAGTCACTGGGTGTCAAGATGAGGAGGAGAGAGGTGAAGATTCTGGATTCCAGAATCGAGAAGAGCTCTTTGGCAAAACTCCTGACAGTTTGCCTGCTTCTTTCACTTGTCTCGCTAAAGACCAAGGACTTGTACTTATCCTGACTCTGGCTGATCCTGAGACTTCCAGGGAGCTAGCTTGGACTTGAACAAATATCAGACATATTTAGCTTCACAAAGAAGCTTATTCAACCTTATAGGAAAATAGGAGGTGGAAAGGGAAAGGAAAGAGGGAGTCTAATAGAAGGGAGTACAGAAGTAGGAGAGGAAAAAAAGTATAAGAAAGGTATAGATGTTTGAAGAGGAGAGGGATGCTTGAAGTAGGGAGTAGTTAGAAGCAAAATATTGTGGAAGAGGAAAAGGAAAGAGATAAGTATAACTAAGTTAAAACAAGATGACAGGAAATGCAGAGTTAGTAAATTTAACTTTGAATATGAATGGGGTGAACCCTCCTATAAAATGGAAGAAAATAGCAGACTAGATAAAAAAGCTAGAGTCCTACAATTTGTTGTTTACAAGGGACATATTTAAAGCACAATATAATATTCAGAGTAAAAGTAAAAGGCTGGAGCAGAATCTATTATGCTTTGGCAGAGGAAAAAAAAAAGCAGGGGTAGAAGCAATTCTGATCTCAGATAAAGCAAAAGCAAAAATAAAACATAATAGAAAACGGTTGGATAATTTCTAAACTTTACCAACAATGCCCCAGTTTACTCACATCCCCATCAACATTTATCATTATCTTAGCCAATCTAAGAGGTTTATAGTGGTACTTAAAATTTGCTTTAATTTGCATTTCTTTAATTAATACAAATTTAGAGCGTTTTCTTATATGATTAATCATAGCTTTAATGCATCATCTGAAAATTATCTGTTCTCCTCATTTCCATTTATTATTTGGGGAATGATTTGTATTCTTATGAATTTGATTCTGTTCTTCATATATTTTAGAAATGAAGCTTTTATTGGGAACACTGGTTGTAAAAAAATAAGAAAGAAAAGTTCCCAGCTTTCTATTTCCCTTGTGAAAAATTTTGGCTGGGTTGGTTTTGTTTGTGCAAAATCTTTTAATATTAATTGTTGGAATCCTTACTAACTGCTAACTAATTAGAGTTGATCTAATCTTACAAGAAGATGTTTTGGGCAGAACCTGAAACAAGGTACTAAGTAGAACTAATTAATAGAAGGCTTGTGTCCACACCTTTACTCATTGGAGTTCAATGAGTTCACACCTCCCTTGAAGCCCTTTGGGCCAGAGAGCACTATGGGAGAAAACCCACAATCCCTCTCTCTGGAAGGAGCATAAATAGGCCAATGGGCCAGTCGAAGAAGGTTCTTCAGAGGAAGAAGCTACAAGTCGAGATTTCATTGGAATGACATGAAGAATGGAGCTGGCTGGAGGCTGAAGAAAGCAGAGGCAGAGGCTGAAGGACCAGACCTTTGGATTTGGTGACATTCGGAGAGAGCTCTTGGAACCAAGCAGAGAGATAGGGCGCTAAGCTAACCGGGCTATATTGGAGATAATAAAAGATCTGAAGTTTTATCACCTGGTTGAGTTTTGAGAAGAAAAAGCTCACCACATTTTTGGCGCCCAACGTGGGGCAAACAGATTCCCCCCCCCCCCCCCAGTGGATTTCAGTGGAAAAGCTCCGATCCTGATTCAAGTGGAAAAGCCTCTGATCCTGATCCAGTGGAAAAGACCTTTCAATCCAGAAATTAGGGTGAGTGCAACAAAGAAATTTTGTTAGAAGAGTTAAAGTAGAATTTCATCTAAGATGGGACAGATATTTAGAAAACAGCCTTTTTCTGTTCAAGGAAAATGTTTAGAGAGCATTGTCAAAGTTATGGAAAGCATAGGTTTAATTATAAGTTTACAGCAAATCACTGAACTTTTACAAACTGTAAAGGACATATGTCCTTGTTTCTCTCTTGATAAGGAATTAGATCTAAATGAATGGAAATTGGTTGGAGAGGATCTTTGTCAATTCTATGATAAAAATGCGCCTAACTCAATAATTAATACATATAATGTAATACAATTGGCTATAAGAAGTTATTTAAGTGATAGAATGATGAAAAGGAAAGTACAGGAGGAAGAAGTGCCAACTTTACTAGGTGAAAAGGAGGATGAATTAGATGAGAATGGAGTTAATTACAATTCTGAGTGTGATACTTCACAGCAGGAGGAATTAGGTGATTCCACATCTCATGACTCTCCCCCCTCAATTAACCCTTCATGGATGGAACAAGGGGGAGGGAGAGAGACAGAAAGACGTAGTTTTTATTCTCATTAGGATATGGAACCTACACAAAAACTGACTGTGCAATAAAGCATATAAACCTCAAAATTAAATGCAGAAAGACAGAAATAGTAAATGCATTATTTCAGATCATGATGCAATGAAATTTATGTGCAATAAAATTTTGCCAAGGGAAAATAAAGCAAAAATTAATGGGAAACTAAAGAATATGATCTTAAAGAATAAATATGTGAAACATCAAATCATAGACACAATGGATAACTGCATGCAGAGCATGACAATAATGAGACAACATATCAAAATTTATGGGATGCAGCCAAATGGTTATTAGCAGATATTTTATATCACTAGATGTTACTTGCAGAAAATAGAAAAGAAAAAGTTCAACGAATCAATCTTGCAATAAAAATAAAAAGAAAAAAAACTAGAAAAAGAAAAATCACAACCCAAAATTAATTACCAAATTTGAAATTTCAATAAAAAGGATTTTTTTAAAATTTTTTATTTAATAATTACATTATATTGACACTCATTTCTGTTCCGATTTTTTTTTCCCCTCCCTCCCTCCACCCCCTCCCCTAGATGGCAAGCAGTCCTTTATATGTTGGATATGTTGCAGTATATCCTAGATACAATATATGTTTGCAGAACCGAACAGTTCTCTTGTTGCGTAGGGAGAATTGGATTCAGAAGGTATAAATAATCCGGGAAGAGAAACAAAAATGCAGATAGTTCACATTCGTTTCCCAGTGTTCTTTCTTTGGGTGTAGCTGCTTTTGTCCGTCATTTATCAATTGAAACTCAGGTCTCTTTGTCAGAGAAATCCTCTTCCATCAAAATATGTCCTCATACAATATCGTTGTCGAAGTGTATAATGATCTCCTGGTTCTGCTCATTTCACTTAGCATCAGTTCATGTAGGTCTCTCCAAGCCTCTCTGTATTCATCCTGCTGGTCATTCCTTACAGAACAATAATATTCCATAACATTCATATACCACAATTTACCCAGCCATTCTCCAATTGATGGGCATCCATTCATTTTCCAGTTTCTAGCCACTACAAACAGGGCTGCTACAAACATTTTGGCACATACAGGTCCCTTTCCCTTCTTTAGTATTTCTTTGGGATATAAGCCCAATAGAAACACTGCTGGATCAAAGGATATGCACATTTTGATAATTTTTTGGGCATAATTCCAGATTGCTCTCCAGAATGGTTGGATTCGTTCACAACTCCACCAACAATGCATTAGTGTCCCAGTTTTCCCGCATCCCTCCAACATTCATCATTATTTTTTCCTGTCATCTTAGCCAATCTGACAGGTGTGTAGTGGTATCTCAGAGTTGTCTTAATTTGCATTTCTCTGATCAATAATGATTTGGAACACTCTTTCATATGAGTGGTAATAGTTTCAATCTCATCCTCTGAAAATTGTCTGTTCATATCCTTTGACCATTCAATAAAAAGGATTAATAAAATTAAAAGAAAAAGTAAGAAAATTAAAAAAGTAAGAGTTGTTTTTGTGAAAATGTCAACAAAATACAAAAACTCTTAGTTAATTTCATTAGATAAAGGAAAAAAGAAAAACAAATTGTTAGTATCAAAATTGAAAAGGATGAACTTATCACCAATGAAGAGAAAATTAGAGCAATAATTAGGGATTATTTTACATATGTATATATCAATAAATCTGAAAATGTAAGTGAAATGGAGGAATACTTAAAAACATAGATTGACAAGATTAACAAAACAGGAAATCAGTTACTTAAATAATCTCATTTTAGAAAAATGAAATAGAATAAATGATTAATCAACTCCTTAAGAAAAAATACTTTACTTCTCAGATATGTGGAGAAGGAAGGAATGTGTAACCAAAGAAAAACTGGAGTACATTATTGAAAAATAAATTGGTCATTTTGACTATATTAAGTTTTTATACAAACAAATACAGTGCAGACAAGATTAGAAGGGAAGTAATATACTGGATTTTTAAAAATTTTATGTTTTTACATTCTAGGGCTCTAATAAAGACCTCATTTCTAAAATATATAGAGAAATGACTCAAATTTATTTTAAAAAATCATGCCATTCTCCAAATTGATATATGGTCAAAGTATATGAACAGAATATTTTCAGATAAAGAAATTGAAACCATTTCCAGTCATATGAAAAGGTGCTCGAAATTGCTATTGATGAGAGAAATGCAAGTTAAGACAAGTCTGAGGTAACCCTGCACATATTTCAGATTGCTTAAGATGACATGAAAAGATCACGATGAATATTCGAGGGTATGTGAGAAAACTGGAACACTAATACATTGCTGGTGGAGTTGTGACTTTATCTAACCATTATGGAGAGTAATTTGGAACTTTGCCCATGGCCTATTAAACTGAGTATACTCTTTGATCCAGTAGTGTCTCTACTGGCCTTATATTACATAGAGATCATTAAGGAGAGAAAGGGCCCCATATGTGTAAAACTATTTGTGGCAGCCCTTTTTATAGTGAAAAGAAACTGGAAACTGAATGGATCCCCATCAGTTGGAGAATGACTGAATAATTTATGGTATATGAATGTTATAGAATATTATTGTTCTATAAAAGATGATCAGTACAATAATTTCAGAGAGGCCTAGAGAAACTTACATGAACTGATGCTAATTGAAATGAACAGAATCAGGAGATCATTATATATGGCAACAACAAGATTATATCATGATCAATTCTGAGGAATGTGGTTCTTTGCAACATTAAGATAATTGAAGCCAGTTCCAATGATCTTGTGATGAAAAAAGCCATGTATACACAGAGAGAGGACTGTGGGAGCTGAGTATGGATCAAAACATAGCATTTTCACTCTTTTACTGATTTGATTGTATTTTGTTTTCTTTTTGATTTGATTTTTCTTGTGCATTATGATAATTGTATAACTATGTATACATATATTTGACTTAACACACATTTTAATATGTTTTACATATCATGGATTACTAGCCATCTAGGGGAGCGAGTGGGGGGAAAGGTGAGGAAAATTTGGAATGCAAGGTTTTGCAAGAGTGAATAGTGAAAAATTATTCATGCATATATTTTGAAAATAAAACATAATAGAAAACGGTTGGATAATTTCTAAACTTTACCAACAATGCCCCAGTTTACTCACATCCCCATCAACGTTTATCATTATCTTAGCCAATCTAAGAGGTTTATAGTGGTACTTAAAATTTGCTTTAATTTGCATTTCTTTAATTAATACAAATTTAGAGCATTTTCTTATATGATTAATCATAGCTTTAATGCATCATCTGAAAATTATCTGTTCTCCTCATTTCCATTTATTATTTGGGGAATGATTTGTATTCTTATGAATTTGATTCTGTTCTTCATATATTTTAGAAATGAAGCTTTTATTGGGAACACTGGTTGTAAAAAAATAAGAAAGAAAAGTTCCCAGCTTTCTATTTCCCTTGTGAAAAATTTTGGCTGGGTTGGTTTTGTTTGTGCAAAATCTTTTAATATTAATTGTTGGAATCCTTACTAATTGCTAACTAATTAGAGTTGATCTAATCTTACAAGAAGATGTTTTGGGCAGAACCTGAAACAAGGTACTAAGTAGAACTAATTAATACAAGGCTTGTGTTCACACCTTTACTCATTGGAGTTCAATGAGTTCACACCTCCCTTGAAGCTTTTTGGGCCAGAGAGCACTATGGGAGAAAACCCATAATCCCTCTCTCTGGAAGGAGCATAAATAGGCCAATGGGCCAGAAGAAGAAGTTCTTCAGAGTGAAGACGCTACAAGTCGAGATTTCACTGGAATGACATGAAGAATGGAGCTGGCTGGAGGCTGAAGAAAGCAGAGGCAGAGGCTGAAGGACCAGACCTTTGGATTTGGTGACATTCGGAGAGAGCTCTTGGAACCAAGCAGAGAGATAGACCTCTAATCTAACCGGGCTATAGTGGAGATAATAAAAGATCTGAACTTTTATCACCTGGCTGCTTTTTGAGAAGAAAAAGCTCACCACATTTTGGCGCCCGAACAGGGACCGATTCAGATCCATCTGAACCAGATCACAACAATTAATATAATCAAAATTTCCCATTTTGCATTTCAAAATGTTCTCTAGTACGTTTTGCCATAAATTCCTCCCTTCTCTAAATATCTGATAGGTAAAATATCCCTTGTTTTGCTAATTTGCTCACTGAATCATCCTTAAGGTTTAAATTGTATATACATTTTTACCTTACTTTGATAATGAGTATGAGATGTAGAGCTTTGCCTGGTTGCTCTCATACTATTTTCTACTTTTTTGTAGCAATTTTTGTGAAATAGTTTTTATTCCAGAAGCTGGAATTTGGGGGTTTAACATTAAATTACTATAGTCATTGGTTATCTTGTCATTTATATCTAAACTATTACACTGATCCACCACGTTTTTTTTTCCTTAGCTGATCCAATATGATTTTTATGACTGTTGCTTTATAATAGTATTTTATGTCTGGTAGTGCTAGGGTGTGTTTTTCTTTTTTTTTTTTTTTGTCAAAGATGAAAATATATTTTAAAAGTCTCTTTAACATTTAAATATGAATGAATGCTTCACAAAACAAAAAAAAAACAATCTTTATATCAGAAATACTGCAATATTAATATAAACATCATGATGTGAATTTTATGCTTATATTTAATATAGATATACACACAGACTCATAGTTATCTAGAACAATAGATAACACATTTATGGATATAGTCTATCAAATTAATTGTATTGCTGCTTTGAGCCAAAAAAGTGCACCATAAATACTCAATGTGCAGATTTAGGTGTGTCAAGGAGACAATATCTGGGACACAGATCTTATACATCTTAAGCTTTTTTTCTTTTCCAGATTTTGTATTTGGCATTATACATGAAAAGTGTATAAAGCCCCAGTTGTTCCATTAATAAAAGTTTCAAGTAAACTAATAGATGCAATAAAGGAATCTCCTCTGCCTTTATGTGAGACATTTTTATAGATTCTAAATTTATCAAGTGAAGATAACAATGAAATAATCAAGCTGTTACAAACTGAAGTTTGATGAACAAGAAAAGCCCTAGCTGATTTTATTCAATATCTCTTTGCTTTGGAATCTTTAATCTTTGATGGCAGATCACTAATCCATCTGCCACTTTGACAGGTCTACAAATAAAGACTTGAATCAACAATATTATGGTATTGGTCATAATTTGCAACTTCCTCATATGCCACAGCTAGGAATCATCTTAATCCAGCTATGAATTTCTCAGGCAAATATTCTATTTTTCTTCAGCAAAAGGTACATAATCAATGCTGCTTTTTTTTGTTTTATTTTTAAAAAGGTAGTTACAAGGGATTTTCACTCCAGTTCTGAGATGACTCAAGCAGTTGAAGGTTTCTTTTTTTTAAAAAAGTAGTTATATGTTTTGTTCTATCCTTTATCTTTTTGACTTGTATTTGTCATATCCCCTTATGAATGGAAACTGAGAATTGTTAAAATGATAAACTGTAGTAACATTTTAGCTTTTTACTTTGGCATGTCCTTTCTTTCTTTCTATAATGTAGAAATGGGGAAAGTTTGTTGGAATCCTTACTAACTGCTAACTAATTAGAGTTGATCTAATCTTACAAGAAGATGTTTTGGGCAGAACCTGAAACAAGGTACTAAGTAGAACTAATTAATACAAGGCTTGTGTTCACACCTTTACTCATTGGAGTTCAATGAGTTCACACCTCCCTTGAAGCTCGTTGGGCCAGAGAGTACTATGGGAAAAAACCCATAATCCCATTCTCTCAGAAGAGTCAGATAAAAGGCCAGCGATGAGGGCTCTATGGCAGAATACATTATTTCCTCTTGGCTGGCTGGTCGCAGAAGAAAGTTCAGCTGGACTTGAGAGGAGCGACTCTGGTGGCAGACGAAGGGTTTTCAGAGGATAAAGCTACGAGTGGAGAGTTCAGTGGACAACCAGATTCATCTTCATCTCACACCACTGTAGTTGGTGGTTGGGCTCCCCAGACGGAGTCAAGAGAGACATTCCATCTCTGTGTTGGTTGGAGGC
Source organism: Antechinus flavipes (assembly GCF_016432865.1). Classification (NCBI taxonomy): domain Eukaryota; kingdom Metazoa; phylum Chordata; class Mammalia; order Dasyuromorphia; family Dasyuridae; genus Antechinus; species Antechinus flavipes. The sequence continues at coordinate 408,174,621 of NC_067398.1, read as the reverse complement.
AGAAGAAAGCAGAGGCAGAGGCTGAAGGACAGAACCTTTGGATTTGGAGACATCCGAAGGGCTCTAAGCCTCTAAATCGGCTGTGTTTTGAGAAGAACAAGAACTCCAACATTTGAACTCTAACACTTGGTGCCCGTGTGAACACAAGCCTTGTATTAATTAGTTCTACTTAGTACCTTGTTTCAGGTTCTGCCCAAAACATCTTCTTGTAAGATTAGATCAACTCTAATTAGTTAGCAGTTAGTAAGGATTCCAACAAAAGTTACCAATTCCTTTCTATATATCCATGAAAATATTATGACAGAAGAACTCTGTATCCAATCACTCAGAAACAAAAAACAAACAAACAAACAAAAAAAAAAAAAAAACGAAAAAAAAACAACATACTATTCCACTTTCACTGACCTTTTTTCTTTGAACTTATCTCCTGCTCATGAGTCATTTTCAAAAGACTGCCAAAATGATTTTGTTCTCAAGAGAAAATTGCTCTTTCTAGAGTGATTTTTGAAATTTTAAAGGAAGCCTTTGAGAATAGAAAAAAAATTGCCTTCAGTGATCTAACAATTAATCAATATTAAAAAGTATACCCTGGCTCTTAGACAGTTTAGAGGGCTTTAATCACCCACAAGAGACAGTTTGTAGATTTTTTAAAATTGGTATTTTATGGATGCCTTTTGTTTTTTGCCAAAGTCCCATATGCCTTTAGTATTGATCGAATCCTCCTTTTTAATAATAAAAAAAGTTATTCTGATTAAACAAATAAAACAGCTTTCTATGACTTCAGCCTCTGAAGCTTTGTCCCCTATTTCTTGAATAAGTAATGGAAAGTGCATTTTATGATTTTTTTTCCAAGATAGAGTATTACACTTATTCTGAGTAGAGCTGATTTTGGTGTTTTTTTTTGTTCATGAAACTGGTTCCCTAACATATTCTTTTATCTCTTTGACCTCCTTATAATAACAATTCACAGGGAAATCTTAAGCCAGCTGACTCCTCACAACTCACCATCAGGAAACAGACATTTGAAGAAAGAAGCAAAATTGCGCAATAAATCTTATACCCAACATTGTACTACATCTGAATGTAGATAATTATTGCAGATAAGAGTGGTTCTTTCTGAGTTGTCTTTTCCCAAAGAACCATGCAATATTGGAGATCATTACCTATGTTATTTTGGTCAAGTCACTTAATCTCTGTTTATTGACTCACTTATAAATAGTTCCATGAATTTCCAGGGGAGAGTAAAACCAGGAAACTGTTCAAACATACCCACTTTCCCCTTAAAAAACACATGAAATCAAATTCTAAAAAGAGTTTCACTAGTGAAACTTCTCTCCAGCTTAATATAGATTAGAAAAATTTCAAAAAAGCTCAGTTTCACTAAGATGAAAAAGGTGCTTAGCCCATCTCTGATGGAGTCTAGGAAAACCAGTGAGAGGGTTTTAATTTTTTTTTAAATTTAATGCAGATCAGCAACTGAAACCATCAGTCCTAGTTCAGTAGCAGAAGAGACAAGTGGGGCAGCCACAAGTCAAGATAAAAAGGTAAATTTGATGAAAGAAGGCTATTCTTGGAAAGAAATAATATTTGAAAATAAAGGTACACCCTGTAAACACAAGAGATCTTTGTGCTGAAAGGTAAGGTTAAAAGCTTTACAGCAAGTTTGGGACAGCATCTCCTTTGATGTGGGATCAAGGCTTGAAAATAAAAAAGTAAAAAAAAAAAATAGGAAATGCCAAAAGAAAAGAATAGAAAATGAGCAGGATAATGAAAAGAACCTTCATCATAAAAAGCTGCAAGGGCGATGAAGAAGACCAAAACATCAACTCAGATGAGGTCAAATGTCCATAGAAGAAAATCAGAAAGAGTGACATGAAGTGGTCTCAAGCTCAAAGAGGATTCTTGGAAGTCCTCAGGAAAAAATAGACAAACGAAAAACTTTCAAAGGCAAAAAAGAGAAGTAAAAAAATAAGAAGACAAACAAGAGGTGTGCAAGAATGTCAACAACCTGGAAAAGGAAGGCAATAAAAAAAATACAATTGGTCAAATGCAAAAAAAAAAAAAAATCCACTGCAGAAAGCAACACTTTGAAAAGTAGAATTAATCAAATAGGAAAAGAGATACAAAAGCTCATTGAAGAAAATCCTACATTAAAAACTAGAAAAGGACAAATGGATGCTAATGACTATGAGACACCAACAATCAATCAAACAAATTAAAAAGAAAGAAAGAATAGAACAAAATATAAAATATGTAATTACAAAAATAGCAGACCAGGAAAATAGATCCAGAAAAGACACTTTGGATTTGTCAAACACTAGATTATTAAAGTTATTGACAATTATGTCCTTTGAACCTAAACTATTCCACCAATCAACTAATCTATTTCTTAACCAATACCAAATGGTTTTGTTCACCCTAATTTCTTTATGATATCATCTTTCATGCTCAAATCATGTATCTATTTTTACCTTATTTTGGTATTGGGAGTGAGATGTAGGTCTATGCCAAGATTATGACATATTATTTTCCAGTTTTCCCAGCAAATTTTGTCAAATAGTGAATTTTTATTCCAGAAGCTGGAATTTGGGGGTTTATGAAATCTAATATTTGATTCTGGAATTTTAAATTAATTTTTAATCTGTCATTCCATGGCTCTTTATTGAATATAATTTTATTGTATTATAGTATGAAAAGGAAGCATTTACTGTTTCTGCCTTTTTGCATTTGATTGTGAGGATGTTTGCTCTAATACATGGATAATTTTTGTTTACATGCCATGTACTGCTAAGAAAAATGTGTTTTTCTTTCTATCCTTTTTCAATTTTCTCCTGAGGTCTATCATATGTAGGTTTTCTAGGATTCTATTAACACCCCCAAACATTTCTTTTTTATCTTGTGGTTAAATTTATATGATTCTAAAAGAGGAATTTGAAGTCCCCCACTAAAATAATTTTACTATTTCTTCTTGTAACTGACTTAAAATCTTCTCTAGTAATTTGCCTATTCCACTACTTAGTGCATACACATTCATATTGTTACTATTTCATTATTTATGGTACCTTCCTTTTCTCTTTAATAAGATCTATTTTTACTTTTGCTTTATCTGAATTCAAAATTAGTACCTCTGATTTTTTTTAACTTCAGCTGAAGTATAATAAATTCTGTTTCAGCCTTTTATCTTTACTCTATAGGAGTCTATGTCGAGTATGTTCCTTGTAAACAATATATTGTAGGATTCTGTTTTATAATCTATTTGTTTCTATTTTATGGGAGAATTCATTCCATGAACATTAACAGATATGATTACCAGCTCTATATGTCTTTCCATCTTATTTTCTCCAATGTATATTATTTTGTTCTTACTTTCCTCCATCTCTTTAGTCTTATGTTTTTTTTTTTTAACCCATCCCACCCCTGTCTCATCTCCTCTCAAAACTTCCTACCTTCCTTAATATTTTTCCCTAGATTTTTTTTCTGCCCTCTCTGCTATCCTATTCCTCTCTTTTCTTTTCTTCTTTCTCCTCCTACTTCTTAATAGGCATAGACAAAAATTTAGACCCAAATGAATAATTACGTTATTCCCACTTAAGTCCAAACTGATGAGATCAAGCTTCAGACAATGCTCATCCCCCTTCCTTCTTTTCCTTGATTGTAATAGATCTTTTGCACCTCTTCCTGTTAGCTAATTGATCAATTATATCTTCCCTTTTCTCTTTCTTCCAATACAGGTGTTTCCCCACATGCTCATATTTTTTTTTTCTTTGATATCATCACATCACAATCTATTCACAACTATCCACTTTCTCCATGTGATGCCTCCTTCTGTCTGGCCCTATGTCCGAAACAGTTTGCAAGAGATTTTGTTTTCCTATCAAGGTATCTAAATAGTTTAACCTTTAAATATATTTTTCAGCTGTTTACTTTTCTATACTTCTATTGAGTTCTGTGTTTTTAGACTGAATTTCCTATTTAGTTCTTTTTTTTTTTTAAATAGAAATGATTGAAAGTCTCTTACTTCATTAAAGCTCCATTGCCTCTCCTCAAAGATGATGCTGTGTCTCACTGGATAGTTAATTCTTGGTTGTAACCACAGGTCCTTTACCTTTTGGCATATGATATTCCACACCCCCTTATTCTTTATTCTTGAAGCTGAAAGATTCTGGGTAATTCTGACTGTTGCTCCTTGATATTCTTTTTTTTTTTTTTTTTGGTCTGGCAGCTTTGCAGTATTTTTTTCTTTGAGATTATAGTTTTGGAAGTTCATCACAATGTTTCTTGGCGTTTTCCTCATGGGATTTCTTTTAGAAAGTGATTGATGGATTCTTTGAATGAGTATTTTCCCCTCTGTTTCTAGAATATCAGGGTAGTTTTCCTTTATGACTTCTTGTTGAATGCTAGATTCTTTTTTGATCATGGCCTTCAGGTGGATCAATCATGTTTAAATCATCTTTTCTGGATAGATTTTCTAGGTTGGCTGTTTTGTCATTGAGGTATTTCACATTTTTTTCCAATTATTCATTCTTCAAACAATTTTTTTCCTTTCTTTCCCAAACTTGACTCTCTCATTTAGACCCCTCATTTCTTTTTTCATGTTTTTTTTCTTCTACCTCTCTCATTTGCCTTTTGAAGTCATTTATGAGCATTTCCAAGAAGCCTCTTTGATCTTGAGACCAATTTATCTCACTTTTTGAGATTTCTCTGTGGACATTCTATACTCATCTGATTTTGTATTTTAATTTGCTCTGTCACCATAAGTAGCTGTCTATGATCAAGGTTCTTTTTTTGTTTCTTGCTCATTTTCTTTCCTTTTATTTTGGTATTTCCTCTCTCTCTTTCTCTCTCTCTCTCCCTTTTTTACTTTTAAAGAAGAGCTTTGCTCCTGGGGAAAAGGGACAAATTTCAAGCTTCTTGTGCAGTTTTGAGCCTTGGTCTTCAGCACAATGGCTCCTTGTGTTTGGAGGGAGTAGCTTTGCCTGTTCTTTTCAGGAAATTGCCTAGTTTTTCAGAGTTTGCCTTCTGAGATGGGAATGGAAGTTACCCCACTTATTTGCTTCTCTATTGTGTCAGGATTGAGGGTCTTAGTTGCTGAGTTTTTATTATTAAGACCCTCTCAATGGCTTTCGCAGAATCTATCTAACCTGTTCTGAACACCCTTTTCACCCCAGTGAGATTGACCTTTCTTGAGGTTTTTTCAGTCTGTCTTGGACTTAAGAGTGGTTTCATTCCAGCAGACTCTGTCAGAAGTTTGGTTTCATGTGTTAAAATGAGGGAAACTGGTAGAGCTGGAGCAGCTTCTTAACTTTACTCTGCCATCAGAATAAAAAAGAAATGGAAAAAGAATATAATGTGCTACAAAACTGGATAATTTTCTATTTTAGAACTAGTCTTTAAATTGTCATCATTCCCACTGCTCTCAAAGGTACAGAAATTCAGTATGTTATGAAACAGTCCATAGTATTTTATAGCTATGATTGTAAAAAACTAAAACTAAAACTAACAGAAAAACAAAAAAACTCTCTCTCTCTCTCTCTCTCTCTCTCTCTCTCTCTCTCTCTCTCTCTCTCTCTCTCTCTTTTCTGTTAAATACCATTCATTATAATATCCATGTCATTATTTTTATTTTACTTTTTGGGTCAAATGAAAATAAAACCACTTTTTCTCCTACATACATGTTTTGAATACATATGTAAGCTTCTGTTAAAGAAAGGTGGAATCTGTGCCTGTTAATCCTTTTCTTGAGTATGTAGATAATTTGTAAATTTAATTCTCAAGTTACAGAGGTGTCTGTGTAGTCCACAGCAGTCAATAAAGCACTTATACAGTATCTACTTTGTGCCAGACAATATGCTGAGTGGTGGGGATTTGAAGAAAGGAAAAATTTGTTGACCAAACTCAGAATCAAATGGGGTAAGACAATAGTTTTAAAGAATGTGAAAAATAGAACTTGGAGGAATGTTCTTAGCTTGACAACATGCTAAAATCTAGAATTGGTATAAGAAATGATCTGAGGAAGAATGAGTTTTGGAGTAAAGTTCATTGTGCAGAATGATTTCTGAGATCATGAAATCTAAGAAGATAGTTGGGTAGATAATAATGTGTTGCAGAAGGTTCACTGAGGTGATTTCTATGACAAGAAAAGAATGACCCATTCAATGATTTTTTTTTAAACAACTATAATATGTACAAGGCACTGTTCTGGCATGTAAAGAGGATATAAAATTAAATTAGACACATTGTCTACCTAACAAAGAAAGGCCAAAGACAGACTTTTAAAATAGTTTTAGGCTAAATTATGGATCACTTTAAATGGCAAGACTAAAACATTACACAATTTCTGGTAGTAAAGAACTTCTAAAGTTTTGTGAATCAAAGAGTGAGAAGATAAAAATTACATTTTAGAAAGATTAATTTTATAGCAGCATTCAAGGTAAGGAATTGATATACTTTGAAAAAAAAAGAACAATTAGGAGGCCAATCAGATGATCTAAGCTTTAGATGCTGTATGGAGAGGGATTCACACAAGAAAAACAAATAAGATTTGGAGAGGAAAAGATTGCAAAAAGGGTGATGTCCAATTTGACTATTAGATTCCAAGCTGGGTATGACTTACTGGAATATCACTGCCTGAAATAGCTAAGTCTGCAAAGGCAAAGCATTTTAGTGGAAAGTTATTTTTGGTTTTGAACACATGAGATGATACAAGGACTTCTAAGTGGTATTACAGTTCAAAATAGAAGTCAGAGATAAGAATGGAGATTTGGCAGTCATTTGCATAGTGCATTGAACATAGTAAATTTATTTTATTTTATTTTTTTTATAAGTTTTTTTATTTAATAATTACATTATATTGACACTCATTTCTGTTCCGATTTTTTTCCCCTCCCTCCCTCCACCCCCTCCCCTAGATGGCAAGCAGTCCTTTATATGTTGGATGAACATAGTAAATTTAAAAACAAAAAGAAATGTTTTATTTTCCTTGAATCAATCTGAGAGTTTGCCATAAGAGCAGATTATTTTTTTCTAAGAAAAGGTCAAAAGACTTTCATGGAAAGTGTTTGAATATGACACAAGGAAATGAATATCCCAAAGTAACAGATGGCAATTAAAAAAAAAAAAAGGAAAAGTCTAATGAAAGACAAGTCAGAGATTTTCAAATTGGAAGAGATTATCAATAGCTTCCATTTTCAGTGGTAATTCTTACTTCCTCTTTGAAATATTTTGGCTTGAAAGTTCTCCTTTTTCCCCCCTCCTTCTAAGAATCTAGTTATGAAGTTTTATCAGAAATACAATTTCATTCCATAGCTATACATATATATATATATATATATATATATATATATATATATATATATATATATATATAATTTCTTGCTCTTTTTTTTACTGATTTCACAGATATTTTTATTAATTATATTTTCTTGATTTTTTTTTATTTTTTAAAAAAGCTTAGATTTAGTAAATGCTATTATAGAACATATTTTTCTATTGTTTAATCACAGACTTTAAAATTAGTTTTTTGGGGGATTGAGCAAGATGGTGAAGAGCAGACAGGACTTCCTGTGACTTCCTCAGACCTTCTCTAAAACCAAAAGCAGATTAAGCCTCTAAACTAGTGTTGGAGTCAAAGAGTCCACAAATACTAGGAGTAAAACACATTCCCAGAAAAAAGGTACCTTAGAAGAACTTCCAAGCAGGTTTGTTTTAAACGGGCAGGGGACAGGCTGCTGAACCCAGACTGTAGTGCAGGGAGACAAGAGAAGATGCTACTAACCTGAGAATCTTTTGTGAGCCACATACATTATGGTGTTCTGATTGCAAGCAGATAGTTTCACAAATTTGCTACAAAAGGCAAATTATAAACCACTGAGCTACCATAGAATGCCAACCTAGCTAAAATTACCCAACTCCTGTAATCAATCAGAAGAACTGCCCCAGGGCAAATTAAAGTAGCTGTCACTCCTTTGCAGTAAGAGGAGACTTCAAGCCCTAAAAATGAGTAAAAAACAAAATATACCTCACCATATACAGCTTTTACTGAGAGAAAGAACAGACTGGTCCCCTTTTCACAAAGCTTTTGTAGAAGATTGCATAAAAGATCTAAAAAAAGAGAGTTAGAAGAAAAATGGGAAATGGAAAAGATCATTACCAGAACAAAATGGAAAAAGCATATATTGCCCTACAAAATAGATATGAAAAAGATACCACTTCACTGAAAAACAAAATTTGTGAAATGAAAAAAAGAATGCAGTGAACAAAAAAATTCAATAGTACAGTTTCAAAAGGAGCTAAAAATGGTAACTGTAGAAAATAATACACTAAAAATTAGAATTAAACAAATGGAAGTGAATGACCCAATAAGATTTCAAGAATCAGTCAAACAAAAAAAACTTGAAACAATATATAAAAATATGTAATACCTCCTAGGAAAAACAACTGACCTGTAAAATAGATTTAGGAGCAACAATCTAAGGGTTATTGGACTTCCTGAAAGTCATGATGAAAAAAAAAAAACATTAACTTACAGGAAACCATAAAGGAAAACTGCCCTGATAATTTAGAATCAGATAGTAAAACAATCATTGAAAGAATTCACCAATCATCTCCTGAAAAAGACCAGAAAATTAAACCCCCAAGGAAAATCATGGTTGCATTTCAGAACTATTGCACCAAGGAAAAGATATTGCAAGCAGCCAGAAAGAAACAATTTAATATGGAGGGGCGACAGGTTTTTTTTTTTTTTTAATAACTTTTTATTGACAGAATCTATGCCAGGGTAATTTTTTACAGCATTATCCCTTGCACTCACTTCTGTTCCGATTTTTCTCCTCCCTCCCTCCACCCCCTCCCCCAGATGACAAGCAGTCCTTTACATGTTAAATAGGTTACAGTATATCCTAGATACAATATATGTGTGCAGAACCGAACAATTCTCTTGTTGCACAAGGAGAATTGGATTAAGAAGGTATAAATAACCTGGGAAGAAAAACAAAAATGCAAGCAGTTTATATATATTTCCCAGTGTTCTTTCTTTGGGTGTAGTTGCTTTTGTCCATCCTTGATCAATTGAAACTGAATTAGCACTCTTTATCGAAGAGATCCACTTTGGAGGAGCAACAGTTAAGATTACCCAGGATCTTGCAGTTTCTGCCTTAAAGAATCAAAAGGTCTGGAATATGAAATTCTGAAAGTCAAAGGAACTTTAATTACAGACAAGAATAAGCTATCCAGCTAAAATGAGCATTATCTTTCGGGGAAGAAGAAGGACATTCAATGATGTAGGCGAATTTCACCTATTTCTAATGAAAAGACCAGAACTGAACCCAAAATTTGGTGTCCAAACACAGAACTCAAGAGAAACATAAAACGGTAAAAAGGAAAAAAAAAGTATTGAGAATTATATTTGTAATAGATATACTTAGAAAATGCAGGTATAATTTGATTTTATTATAATATCAAAAAGAAATGAGGTAGAAAGGGAATTGTATTGTAAAAAAGAGGAAAAATGAGGTAAAATAAGGGAAATTGAGGGAAAGAAAGGAGGGGAATGAGCATTGTGTGAATCTTACTCTCATCAGATTTGGCTCAAAGAGAGAATATTAAACATATTTGGCTTCTAATAGAAACGTGTTTCACCTTATAGGGAAGTGGGAAAGAAAAAAGGAAAAGAAAGAGAAAGACTAATAGAAGGAAAAACAAAAATCTTAGGGGAAAGGTGTAAAAAGAGGGAGGGCCTCTAAATGGGAAGAGCTGGTTGAGGGAAGTGGTCACCAAAAACAAAATAATGGGGAGACTGGAAGCAGGAAAGGGAAGAGAAAAGCATAACTTGCATTAAAAAAGATGAGAGGAAATAGGGAATTAGTGATTTTAACTGTGACTGTGAATGGGATGGACTCTCCCATAAAATGGAAGTAGATAGTCATTACTATTCAATATTGTGTTAGAAATGTTAGCTTTGGAAATAAGAGAAGAAATAGTGATTAAAGGAATTAGAATAGGTCATGAGGAAATCAAATTATCACTCTTTGCTGATGATATGATGTTTTACTTATAGAACCTTAGATATCCAATTTAAAAACTACTAGAAACAAATTACAACTTTAGCAAAATTGCAGTATACAAAATGAATTTACATAAATCACCAGCATTTTTGTATATTTGTATAGTCTAGCAGCAAGAGATGCAAAAACAATTCCATTCAAAATAACTGTCAATGGTATACAATATTTGGGAATCTATCTGCCAAGGGAAAGTCAGAAACTATATGAACACAATTACAGAACACTTTCCACAAAAATAAAATCAGATCTAATCAGTTGGAAAAATATAGTGCTCATGGATAAGACAATAAAATATAATACAAATTATAATATTACCCAAATTAATTTACTTATTTAGGGCCATACCAATAAAACTCCAGAGAAATTGTTTTACAAATCTAGAAAAAATAGTAACAAAGTTCATATGGAAGAACAAAACATCAAGAATTTGAAGAGGAGTAATAAAAAAATATGCTAATGAAGGTGGCCTAGCTGTGCCCTATCTAAAACTATATTATAAAACAGTGTTCACCAAAAACATTTGGTACTGACTAAGAAATAGACTAGTTCAGTGGAATAGGTTAGTATCACAGAACAAAACGGTCTATAATTATAGCCATCTAGTGTTTGAGAAACCCAAAAACCCCAACTTTTGGGATAAGTACTCACTATATGGAAAAAATTGCTGGGAAAATTGAAAATGAGTATGGAAGAAATTGGGGGTTGACCCACACCCAACACCACATACCATGATATGATCTAAATGGGTTCATGATTTAGACATAAAGAGTGATATTATAAGCAAAATAGAACATAGCATAGTTTACCTCTCAGATCTATGGAGAAGGAACAAATTTCTGTCCAAAGAAGAACTGGAACTCATAATTGAACACTAAATATAAAAATGATTAAGTACTAGCTGTGTATTGACCTCTATCAGATTTGTATAGGGCTTCAGGTCTCAGCAGGCTGAGGGAGGGAAGATTTGCCACAATTATGCACAACTCCTACTACATCAGAAGAAATATAATAAATGTGCCACTTTACCTGAAAAAAAAGATATGACATTTCTTTGTGAAAGTGAGCTGGTTCTGGCATAAAACTTTGCCTAAGGAAATGTGAATCACATTTGTTCATGTGTTTTTCTTTAATGTATCAATCATGTTAGAACAAATTTGCATTTTCAAAAAGTGTTATAGTAGAACTACTTGAAAAAAATTGATATGTTTGATTCAGCATTATAAAATAAATATACATATAAACATTTCCTAGATTTATGAGTTATTTGAGATACCAAAATATGCTCCAAAACATTATTAATCAGAGAAATACAAATTAAGACAACTCTGAGATACCACTACACACCTGTCAGATTGGCTAAGATGACAGGAAGAAATAATGATGAATGTTGGAGGAGATGTGGGAAAACTGGGACACTGATGCATTGTTGATAGAGTTGTGAATGAATCCAACCATTCTGGAGAGCAATCTGGAATTATGCCCAAAAAGTTATCAAACTGCATACCCTTTGATCCAGCAGTATTTCTACTGAGCTTATATCCGAAAGAGATACTAAAGAAGGGAAAGGGACCTGTATGTGCCAAAATGTTTGTGGCAGCCCTGTTTGTAGTGGCTAGAAGCTGGAAAATGAATGGATACCCATCAATTGGAGAATGGCTGAGTAAATTGTAATAAATGAATGTTGTGGGATATTATTGTTCTGTAAGAAATGACCAGCAGGATGAATACAGAGAGGCTTGGAGAGACTTGCATGAACTGATGCTAAGTGAAATGAGCAGAACCAAGAGATCATTATATAACTCAACAACGATACTGTATGAGGATGTATTCTGATGGAAGTGGATTTCTTTCACAAAGAGACCTTAATCAGTTTCAATTGATCAAGAATGGACAGAAGCAGCTACATCCAAAGAAAGAACACTGGGAAATGAATGTAAACTGCTTGCATTTTTGTCTTTCTTCCCAGGTTATTTTTACCTTCTGCATCCAATACTTCCTGTGCAACAAGAGAACTGTTTGGTTCTACACACATATATTGTATCTAGGATGCACTGCAACATATTTAACTTGTATAGGACTGCTTGCCATCTGGGGAGGGGGTGAAGGGAGGGAGGGGAAAAGTCGGAACAGCAGTGAGTACAAGGGATAATGTTGTAAAAAAAAATACCCAGGCATGGGCTCTGTCAATAAAAAAAGTTATTAAAAAAAACTTTATATAATTTTCTGTCTACCTCTATTCACATACATATGATTTTAAAAGAACCACAATTCTTATTTTTTCCTGATAAAGTTAATCAAGAAATATTTCTTGAGTAGCTACATGATTATCTCTTAATCAGATAAGTTTTCTGAGAGAAATAAACACAAACCCAATTAAATTAGTTCAATTTAAGTTATTATCATACAATTTACAGAAAACAAAAACACAAATCTGATTCAGTTGAAAGCACTTAGTCAATTTCATCTGTTCCTTTTTTTCATCAGTGATTTCCTTTTCTATTTAAACCTTAAAAAAAAATCTAGGGCCATGCAAAGGATAAAACAGGACAGAAAACAATATTTTACTGTATTTAATCACTTTCATCATCAACAAACAATACACATGGGGATCTACTAATGTTAGTCCCACTTTTTACTATAAAAATAAAATAGAATTAAGGTATCATAGCTGTTGGGCTAGAAGAACCCTTAGAACTTGTTTAATTCAACTCTCTTATTTTAGAAATAAGGAAATTGAATGTTTTATGATTATACTAATATCTATTTCATATAAGTTATATATAGTGTCAGAAATATTCAAATCCGTTTTTACTTTTAATATTGCCTTATAGTCTAATACAGTCAAATGATTACTTCTATAGCTTAATGATCTCATCAAGAACATCATGCTTTCAAGTGTTATAAAACACAACCTATGCAAGTTTTATTATCATATAATTGGGCAAAATGTCTCCTACTAATTGCTTGAAGTTCATCTTCACTGATGGTACATTTACCCTTTTAAGTTTTGGTAATGACAATTTGATTTTCCTTCTTTTAAAAATCAGAATACGGCTCAGTTCACTTCATATCAGTTCATGGGTCTTTCCTGGTTTTTATAAAATAATATGTCATCACAATTATATATCACCAGTCGTTTGGTCATCTCATCAATTTCTAATTTTTGCCATCAAAATAAGAGCTGCTATAAATATTTTAAGAGCTATAGGTCTTTTACATTTTTTGGCTTTTATATTTCTTTGAAATACAGATCTAGTATGGATATTGCTGGATCAAAATGGTATGCAGTTTATTTGCTGATAAATCCAAATTGCTCCCTAGAAGTTCAGAACAATACCAACAATTCATCTGTGTTCCAATTTTTCATTATCCCCTTTGTCATTTATCATTTTTCTTTTCTGTTTTGTTAACCAATCTGATAATTGTGAAGCAATTCTTTAGAGTAATTTTAATGTATATTTCTCTAATCAATAGTGATATAGAACATTTTTCAAATGAGTATAGATAGCTTTGATATATATATATATATATATATATATATATATATATATATATATATATATATATATAATTTCCAAAACTCTTCATAACCTTTGATTATCAACTAGGGAAATATTTGTATTCTTATATCTGTATTTTCCTATATATATATTTAGAAATAAGGTCTTTCCTTCCAATTTTGACTTGATTGGAGTTATTTGTGCAAAGTCTTTTTTGATTTAATGCAAGCAAACATATTTTCCTTCCCATAATCCTTTCTATCACTTCTTTGATCATAATTATTTCCCTCTTAAACATATAAGATATTCTATGCTCCCATAATTTGCTTATGACTTTAAACTTTAGGACCTATTTTGACTATATACAGTAAGATATGTTGATCTATACTTAGTATCTGTCAAATATTTTTAATTAGTTTTCCAAGTAATATTTAAGAAAGAGTGAGTTTTTTTTTCCTAAAAGCTTCATCTTTGAATTTAGCAAATATTATATTATTATAGTTGTTAAGTCCAGGCTAGCTCCCTGCAGATCTCAGGATAAAACAGAGTCAGGAAAAATTAAAGTCCTTGGTCTTCAGGGGGAGAAGTGAAGGAAACAGGCAAACTGCCAGGAGTTTTGCCAATGATCTCTTCTCAATTCTCGATTCTCCAGTCCAGAATCTCCACCTTTCTCCTCCTCATCCTGCCTCCAAGTGACTCTGGCATGTCTCACCTCACCCTCTAATCCTTGCCTCTAATTATCTTAATACCAAACATTGAGCTAGCATCTATTGTGAGAAAAGCCATTTATCCAAACATATAATAATAGAGTCATTGTATCATATGGAATAGTTAATTAGCCTTAAGTGCTTAGTTGTCTGATTCAAGTACAACTATTCAAAGTTTCAGCCCTTTACTTTCAGCCATTTACTACTGTGTATATAGTGTGCCTAATCTTTCTATTGATTCAACATGCTATCTTAACCAGCACTAGTTTGTTTTTCATGATTGTCACTTTCAAATTTACCAAAGGCTTATCTATTTTATTTGGTTTTTTTCATAAAAGAAACTCTTAGTTTTATTAATTAGTTCAATAGCTTGTTTTGTTTTGTTTTGTTTTTACTTTCAATATTATTAATTTCTCCTTTTAATTTTAGAATTTCAAACTTAGCATTTGATTGGGGATTTTTAATCTGGTCTTTTTCTAGTTTTTTTTAGTTGCAAGCCCAATTTGTTGATCTTTTCTTTCTCTATTTTATTCAAATAAGCCTCTGAGGATATAAAATTTCCTCTTATTACCACTTTGGCTGCATCCCACAAATTTTGATATGATATCTCATCATTGTCATTATCTTGAGTGAAATTATTAATTGTGTCTATAATTTGCTATTTCATCCAATCATTCTTTAAAATGAGATTGTTTAGTTTCCAATTACTTTTTGTTCTATTTACCCCTAACTTTTTGTTGAATGTAGTTTTTATTGTATTGTGATCTGAAAAGAAAGCATTACTATTTCTGCCTTCTCGCATTTAATTTTGAGGTCTTTATGTCCTAATATATCTGCAATTTTTGAATAGGTTCCATGAACTGCTGAGAAGAAAGTGTACTTCTTTCTGTCTCCATTCAGTTTTCTCCAAAGATCTATCATACCTAATTTTTCTAATATTATATTTACCTCTTTAATTTCTTTCTTATTTGTTTTGTGGTTTGATTTGTCTAATTCTGAGAGTGCAAGGTTGAGATCTCTCACTATTACAGTTTTGCTGTTTATTTCTTCTCGCAACTCTCTTAACTTCTCCTTTAGGAAGTTAGATGCCATACCACTTGATGCACATATGTTTAGTATTGATATTGCTTCGTTGTCTATGTTACCCTTTAGCAAGATATAGTTTCCTTCCTTATCTCTTTTGATTAGATCAATTTTTGCATTTGCTTGATCTGAGATAAGGATGGCTATCCCTGCTTTGTTGACTTGACCTGAAACATAAGATATTCTGCTCCAGCCTTTTACCTTTACTCTGTATGTATCTCCCTGCTTTAAATGTGTTTCATGTAAACAACATATCATAGGGTTCTGACTTTTGATCCATTGTGCAATCCACGTCCTCTTTATGGGAGAGTTCATCCCATTCACATTTACAGTTAATTGTATTTCCTGCCATCTTGTTATCCCTAGGTTATGTTTTTTTTTAATTTTTTTTTACTTGCTCCCCCAACCCTCTTTCGCAGTTTTAAACTTATGTGCCCCACTTGTATCACGGCACTCACCCTCTTTAGGATCCCTCCATCCCTCCTTTATTACTCTTTTTCTTTTCCCTTTTCCTCTCTCCCTTTTAAATGAGAGAGGATTTTCTATAAAACAAGACTGTCAATTATTTTCTCTTTGAGCCAACTCTGATGAGAGTAAGATTCACACAATGTTCCTCCCCTTCTCTAAGTTCCCTCAGATATGATGTTTCCTTTGCCTCTTTGTGGGATGTAGTTTCCCTTTTAGCAGTCAAGCCTATTTTTGAGGCTGAATATAATATTGATAGTGAGGGCAAGAGAGTAGCTTACCTTCTCCACTATTTGGCTCCACCCCCATGATTGTCACTTTCAATGTAGGACATTGTTATTGACATTGTAAATTAATATAAAAAATTTGTAAAGTAATTGGGAGTGATGTAAATGAAATGACTTCAAATGAAATGAAATTCACTTATTCAATTACCAGAATTCTACCTCAAAGAATCCATTGATTAAAAAAAGATCTCATATACAACAAATTGTGAGTATATAAATATATGTGAGTATGTTGGCAGTTGCCTATTATTTAATGCCATAACAACCAAATAAACAGTTTTTTTTTGCCAAAGTTAGGAAAATAAAAACCAAAAAACAAGTTTTGCTCACAATAACAAATGATAATTTCAAATGCTCTATGAATGTTATATGAGATCTGACACTGAGATGTAATTTTAATTTGTGTTTCTGTCTTTGTTATTAATCCAGAGTTTTAAATATTCTTCTAGTTATTCACAATTTGCCATCCTTCTTAAAAATTATTGGTTTTTATCCTTTTACCACTTATCTATTAAATTTAGGGTGTATGTGTATGTGTGTTTATAGTATGCATGTATATATGTACATTTGTATTTGAGGGCACGTGGAGAAATACTTTGTGTGTGTATATATATATGTACACACACACACACACACATATATGTATATATATATATATATATATACACATATATATGTATGTATGTGTGTATACATGTCTTTTGTTTTAAATGGATACATTTTTACTATTATAAAATGTCCCTGTATGCTTACAATTTATAGATATTTTGGCAAAAAGAAATATTTCACTTAGTCAATTGACTTTCTTTACCTATTGATGTAAATATATATTTTGGAGTTTTCTAAAATGTGATTAAACTACCAGTATCCTTGGAAAAAATGTAACTTGGTTATAATGTTTTTTGCCTTTATGGTTATTTTAATATAAACTTTATTTTTATTTAGATACATATAAAAATAATAACTAAAAACAATTTGGAGCCCCAAATTTTTCCTACCCTTTTTTGACTTTCC
This sequence comes from Antechinus flavipes, assembly GCF_016432865.1. Lineage (NCBI taxonomy): Eukaryota > Metazoa > Chordata > Mammalia > Dasyuromorphia > Dasyuridae > Antechinus > Antechinus flavipes. The sequence continues at coordinate 408,157,504 of NC_067398.1, read as the reverse complement.
TATCATTGAGAAAGAAAAATTTTAAAAAGATTATACTTTTATAATCATGTAAAATAGATCTCTGAATTAAATATGTTATGAAAGAAAAGGTAAAAATAATGAAAAGAATGTAGTGAATTGCTATTGTCACTTTCACAGAATTTCAATGAAATTTTTGATTGATATTATTCATACTTATCATTTTTCTTCTTGATTTTCTTATTCCCTCTGCCATTTAATTAGTGTTTATATTTCCCCCCCCCCTTTGTATGTAAGGTTGTTTTTTTTTATACTCAACAAAAGTTAGTTTTCTTTCTGCTCTGTAAACATTATTATATTTCTTGTATTATTTTATTTATTTTAGTATAGCTCTATTCTCACTGAATTTTTCCCTCAACATCAGGAGTTCCATTTCTTATTTGTTATTTTTTCTAGTGAGGTTTTGATTACCTTATTGGTTTCTTTTTTATGTCATTTAGCTATTTAAATATTTCCCCTCCTGTTGTTCCTCTCAGTTAATTATGCTAGTTGCATCTTCTTTCTTCTTCTTCCTTTTGATTTTTTAAAAAAAAAATTAAAATTTCCTTTTTTGAATCTCCTTTCAAAACTATTTTATATATAATTGAAAAAATAATAAAGGACTATCAAGTTGGTTAGGGAGGGAGAGAAAGTCCCATAGTCAGAATAGGAAAGAGAAGGAATTTAAAGCCAACTGTTCCTTATTCTGAGACCAGCTTTCTATACACTGTGACTGTTGCCCTTTCCTGAATAACAATTCAGCAAACATTTAAATAAAAGTGCTGCTCTCCTTCTTCCCCTCCCCCCCCAAAAAGTTTTAACTATGTCAAAATCTAATCAGATAGCAAAATAATTCTAAGTTTGGACTAATGGTTCTATTTTTGCTCCTTGTGTTTGTTGAAACACGTCTGGAAAAATGTTGACTCTTCCTCTTGTCAGACACATAACATGGAAAGCAATGTCTCTTTGATTGAGATTTTAGTAATACAAATTGCCCCAGACACTTATTTTAATATAGGCTACATACCAATTTATTAACCTATTAGAGTTGATTGGTACCCCCACAGAAATATTTGCTCTTCAAAGTTGTAAGCACAGTGGCACAAGAGGGTCTGTGGTCTAATAAAGATGATCAAAAGACCATTATTTTAGTAATAAAATGCTTGTCTTATTTTCTTTAGTGCTTATCTCGTTCAAAATTATTATTATTTTTTGGAATTATGCCTCTAAGACTTTCTTTTTGATTCTTGCATAATCAAATACAAAATCCTCTGAGTTTTAAAGCAGCTAATATTCTGACATCCTCCTTCTATTCCACTCACTGGCACTGGCCTCCTTGTTTTCTTCATGGAAGCCAATCCATCTCTGTATAACAGGTTTATTCTCTACCTAGAATTCTTGATATCATTTCTGCCTCCTGGATTTTCTGGCTTTCTTAAAATTTCAGTAATATCTTAACTTTAGCAAGAGTAATTGGTATCAATAATAGAAAAGAAACCAATTGACTTTATCCATAACAAAATATTATAGATAGAATAGATATCATATAAATCCTGACAGCATTAAATATAGATGATCAAAAGGATTAAAGGACCAATTAATCCAAAGGTTAATTTGTTTCTATTTGCGGTATCTTTTTCCTCATCTGAAAAATAAGGATGTTGTACAATATATTCCCAAAGTTTCCTTGAAGGAATAAATAAATTCTTTGATTTGATACAATAATATTATTGTTTTGGATTACATCCTTCCCTAGCATCTACAAGTATATGAGGCACAGAGTTTTATCCACTGTGTCACCTAATTGCTACTAATGATTACCTATATCACTTCTGTAAAATTTTAAGGATTGCAAATTGTTTTCCAAACTTATTGTCATGTCATCCTCATTAAAACCCTGTGAGGCAAATGTTATTTTTTTTATAATCGTTTTACAAATGAGGAAATTGAGCAGGAAAGAGATTAAAGGACTTATTCAGGATCACATAGCTAGTAAGAGATGCAGAATTCAAACAGATCTTGACTCCAACACACTTTTTTTGCACTTTGCTGCCGCATAGTAGTAGATTGTCCATCAATTCAAATGAGAACTCAGAATAGACTGCTTTGTAATGCATCATTCTAATTAAATTGTATCTATTCATCTCTTTACTTTAGATATAGCTCCAATTGCATAGCTAATATTGATTATGCAGATATTCATTTAAATGAAATACAAAAATTATATACATGTACAAAGTTTATAATACACTTATTAAATATATATGTAGAGTGTCTACACTAAGTATAATCAGTATCCATATATACTTAATACATACTTGCAATATACACAGACATGAAAGCACACAAATGTGTTTAAAAGTTAGTGGGAATTTTAATACATAAACATCTATTTAATTTACTTTATCTGTTAATCTACATAAAACAATAATAAGATTTTTGGCACCCTAGATAACCATTTATATTTGTGTGGATTTATGCATATTTTCAGAGAAATCTAGCTATTTGAAAGACTTAATTTGACTGGAACAATTATCATTTCTTCAACCAACCATTATTTTTATGATGTGTAATATATCAATTGACTCATTGTCCATTACAATATATTAATTAATGCCAATATATGTTTATTTATTTCCAATGAACTGTAAAACAATCAGTAATTCTTTTTCCCCAAGAGGCAATTGGGGTTAAGTGACTTCCCCAGGGTCACTCAGCCTGGAAGTGGTTAGTGTCTGAGGTCAGATTTGAGTTCAGGTCCTCCTGATGTCAGGGCAGGTGTTCTATCCATTACACAAACTAGCTACCCCCAGTAATTCTTTTTTTATGGATGATATATGCAGATTAATTTTCCTGCAGGGTTACAAAAGAAAAAAAACATTTATACACACATCTATTTATTTAATTAGTTGGTCAGTTGGTAGTTAGTTAGTTAATTAGTTATGATCCATAGTCTTTGTATTTCCTATAATGTCTAACAGATGTCTTTTATCCCCAGTATATATGACTGAATGCATGATTAAAGGTAATGATAAAATAAGTCATTTTTGTGTTATCAAAATCTCTATTGAATGTCAAAAGCCAGCAGATTATGTTAAGATCATTAACTTTGAGGTTTCTCACTTGTTGAGAAACATCTATATTTAATTTATTTGTAATGTAATCTTGATACCAAATTGATATTCTTTTTTAAAAATTTGTGAACAAATTTAAAATATTTGTATATATACTTCAGATATTATTTTTAAAACTTTTTACATAAAGTTGAGTTTCCTTAAATAAAATTTCCTATCTCAGATCTTATGAATTCTAATATTTCTTTGACTTTATCTGGCATGACAGAATACCATACACTTATAATTAAGCATTGGGGAAATGCTTCTTGAAATGTGTAACAATCCCCAGGGAGACATATATATATATATGTATATGTATATGTATATGTGTATATATATATTTCCATTGAAAAGCTAATATTTGATTGACAGTTTATTTTTTTTTTTGTGGAACCCTACTGCCTCTCTGCATTGAGAAGAGCAACCTGATAAGAGTATGTAGGCATCCAGTATTTATTCAAGAATCATTGGCTCCCACTACTACACATAGCTAGATGTACCCTATTCACAGATTTTTAGCTAATAATGCTCAATGCAGTGTTATTAGAGATCCTAATAAAATGTTTGCACATATTGCTTGTATTTTATTATGTTTATATGCATGAACAGAAAGTACTTTTTGCAGCACAGTTTGAAGTTTAGCAACTAAAATATTAAGAAATAAACTAAATCTAATATTTGTTGTTTTATTTTGTTTAGGGCTTTTTGGCAATTTCCTACAAAGTTACAGGAGTCTTTTTTGGTACTTTCTTAAACTATAAATAAGAGATATAAAATTTCATCTAAAAACAGCTTTGGCTGCATCTGATAAGTTTTAGTATGTTATCTCATTATTGTCATTCTCTTGGAGGAAATTACTGATTATTATTATGATTTATTTTATTTGAGCCACTCATTTTTCAAAATTAGATAGTTTAATTTCTAATTAGTTTTAGTCTATTTTCTCCTGGTCCTTTTCTGGATGAAATATTTATTTCCTCATGATCTGAAAAAATGCATTTCATACTTTTGCCTTTCTGCATTTTCTGTTCCAAATTTTTCCCTCCTTTCCCCATGCTCTTCCCTAAATGGCAGGTAGTCCAATATATATAAAATACTGTAAAGTACATGTTAAATACAATATATGTACACATATTTATACAGTTATCTAGTGCACAAGAAAAAATCATATTTAGAAGGAAAAAATATTCAAGAAGGAAAATAAAAATGGAAGCAAACAATAACAGAAAGAGTGAAAATGATATGTTGTGGTATACATTCAGTTCCCATAGTCCTCTCTCTGGATATAGTTGGCTCTCTTCATTACTGAACAATTGGAACTGGTTTGAATCATTTCATTGTTGAAGAGAGCCATGTTCATTAGAATAGATCATTGTTTAGTCTTGTTGTTTCCATGTATAATGATCTCCTGGTTCTGCTCATTTCACTTAGCATCAATTCATGTAAGTCTCTTCAGGCTTCTCTGAAATCATCCTGTTGGTCATTTCTTACAAAGCAATAATATTTCATAGCATTCATATATCAGAATTTATTCAGCCATTCTCCATTTGATGGGCATCCATTCAGTTTCCAGTTTCTAGCCATTACAAAAAAGGATGCCACAAACACTTTTGCACATACAGGTCCCTTTCCCTTCTTTAAGAGCTTTTTACTACTTAAGTAGTAGCACTTCTGGATCAAAAGGTATGCACAGTTTGATAACTTTTTAAGCATAGTTCCAAATTGCTTTTCAGAATGGTTGGACCGGTTCACATTTCCACCAACAATATATCAGTGTTCCAGTTTCCCCATATCCCCTCCAATATTCATCATTATATTTTCCTGTCATCTTAGCCAATCTTACAGGTGCATACTGGTATCTGAGAGTTGTCTTACTTTGCATTTCTCTGATCAATGATGTTTTGGGGCACCTTTTCATATGACTATAGATAGTTTCAGTTTCTTCATCTGAAAATTGTCTGTTCATATCCTTTGACCATTTACCAATTGGAGAATGATTTGATTTTTTATAAATTTGTGTCAATTCTCTATATATTTAAGAAATGAGTCTTTTATCTGAACCTTTGAATGTAAAACTGCTTTCCCCGTTTATTACTTCTCTTGTAATCTTGTCTGCATTAGTTTTGTTTGTAGAAACACTTTTTAACTTAATATAATTAAAATTATTTATTTGGTGATCAGTAATGATCTCTATTTCTTCTTGATCACACATTTCATCTTTCTCCACAGGTCTGAGAGGTTAAACTATCCTATGTTTTTCTAATTTATTTATAATATTGTTCTTTATGTTTAGAAAATGAACCTATTTTGTGGTGAGCTTTTTCTTCTCAAAATGCAGCCAGGTGATAAAAGTTCAGATCTTTTATTATCTCCAATATAGCCCGGTTAGCTTAGAGGCCTATCTCTCTGCTTGGTTCCAAGAGCTCTCTCTGAATGTCTTTAAATCCAAAGGTCTGGTCCTTCAGCCTCTGCCTCTGCTTTCTTCAGCCTCCAGCCAGCTCTACTCTTCATGTCATTCCGGCAAAATCTCGACTTGTAGCTTCTTCACTCTGAAGAACTTCCTTGACTGGCCCATTGAAGCTCTAGTTATGCTAGTGCTCTCTGGCCCAAAGAGCTTCAAGGGAGGTGTGAACTCATTGAACTCCAATGGATAAAGGTGTGAACACAAGCCTTGTATTAATTAGTTCTACTTAGTACCTTAGTACCTTGTTTCAGGTTCTGCCCAAAACATCTTCTTGTAAGATTAGATCAACTCTAATTAGTTAGCAGTTAGTAAGGATTCCAACATCTCCCCCTTTCTTTTGTTAGATGAAAACACCAAAGGAAATAGGAAATCTAATCAGATTAGTGGGTTTCTGAAGGGGTACACATAAATCCATCAATATCATATACATGGTATACATAAATCCATCAATATGGGAGGCTTCTTCACTCTGAAGAACTTCCTTGACTGGCCCCTTGAAGCTCTATTTATGCTAGTGCTCTCTGGCCCAAAGATCTTCAAGGGAGGTGTGAACTCATTGAACTCCAATGGGTAAAGTTGTGAACACAAGCCTTGTGTTAATTAGTTCTACTTAGTACCTTGTTTCAGGTTCTGCCCAAAACATCTTCTTGTAAGATTAGATCAACTCTAATTAGTTAGCAGTTAGTAAGGATTCCAACACTATTTGAACCTTATCTTCATATATGGTGTTAAGCATGGGTCAATGTCTAGTTTCTGTCCTATTTGTTTCCAATTTTCCCAGCAATTTTTATCAAATAGTGAATTTTTATCCCAAATACTGGTCTTTGGATTTCTCAAACATTAGATTGCTAGAGTGATTATTTTGTCCTGAGAACCTAACCTATGCCATTGATCAACTAGTCTTTCTTAGCCAGTACCAAATGGTTTTGTTGACCACTGCTTTATTATATAGTTTTAGATCTGGTACAGCTAGGCCACCTTCATTAGTTCCCTTTAAATTCTTGACCTTTTATTCTTCCAGATGAATTTTTTTGTTAATTTTTCTAGGTTACTAAAATAGTTTCTTGGGAGTTTGATTGATATAGCACTAAGTAAATAGATTATTTTAGGTAGTTTTGTCATCTTTATTATATTCACTCGACATAGATTACAAGGATATTTCCCAATTGTTTAATTGTGACTTTATTTGTGTGGAAAGTGTTTTTTTAGTTTTGCTCATATAGTTCCTGACTTTCACTTGGCAGATAGATTCCCAAATATTTCATACTCTCAGTTATATTAAATGGAATTTTCCTTTGTATCTCTCATAAAGCTTTTTATTTTCAAAACATATGCATGAATCACTTTTCAACACGGACCCTTGCAAAACTTCATGCTTTAATTCTCCCCTCTTCTCCTCATTCCCTTACTTAGATGGAAAGCAATCCAACACATGCCAAACATGGTAAAAATATACTTTAAATCTAATATATGCATATATATTTATACAACTATACAGTTGCACAAGAAAAATTAGATTGAAAAAGAAAAACAGTATGAGAAGAAAATTCAAGCAAGCAACAGCAAAAACAAGGAAAATGACATATTGTGATCCAAATCCAGTTTTCATAGTCCTCTCCTTGAGGGTACATGGCTTTCTTCATCACAAGACCATTGGAACTGCCCCAAATAAGCCCAATGACCAAAAGATCCATGTGCCTCAGAATTGATCAATATATAATGTTGTTGCCATGTATAATGGTCTCCTGATTCTGCTAGTTTCATTTAGCATCGGTTCATATAAATTTCTCCAGACCTTTCCAAAATCCTGCTGATCATTTCTTACAGAAAAATAATATTCTATAACATTCATATATCATTACTTATTCAGCCAATCTCCAAATAGTGGCTATCTAGTCAGTGAGAAGTCTATTCTTAATAACTTAGGCTTTTATATCACTTCATGACTTACAAAGTCTTTCTCATAACAATCCTGATAATTATATTAGTCATAAAAGAGTTAATCCAAAGTAGAGATGAAGAAACTGACTTAAAGAGGATAAAAGACTAGCTCAATTTTTCATACTTACAAAGCTGCAAAGCATGGGTTCTTTCTTGAGTCCTGTGACTTTTTCTTCTAAGATCAATACTTTCCATACATTTCCTTCATTTAGTAGCAGTCATACAAAGGGTATCATCCTCCATTATTGGATGTGCAATAACACCATCAGATGAAAGTATATTATAGTCTTTTCTATATTGTATGGGAAAAAGAGACAAAGGATTAGATTATAAGGCCATAGAACATGCAGGGTAGGCAAAATAAATGTTTTTCAATATAAATTGTTAATCCAGAGCAGGACTTATTAAGCTTTTTTTCCACTTGCAAACACTTTTCATGTGACACCAGGCATGTAGGTCTATAAAATAGGTATACAGATCAAACATTTACTGATAATAAAGCATATTTTGTGCCCTCCATATTACATTTCAGTAATCCAAATAGGATGATGAACCATAGTTTAAGAAGTTGGGATCTAGAGAATTCAAATGAAATGAGCCATTTGTTTACCTCAGCAGTGTAGCATTTACTGTGATATGCTTTGGTCAGAAGACTGATTAATAAACATTTCATTCACTTAGCTCTGAGATACCCATTATGAGAACAAGAAATGCATATTATTTGGTATTTCTCTCCTTTTTTTGTAAAAATTTTATAGCAAAGAATTTGTAAAAATATTCATTGATCATTAGCAGAAAGAAAATAAAAATACACCAAATAATTGTATTAATTATTAATGTTTAAAAGCATTATTTCAAAAATGATTGATAACAAAGATTATAATGAACTGCTAAGAAATTCAAATAGGAAATTGGTTTTGTGACATTTGATATATTTTAACCATTGTTTATTATTAGGTAAAATCAATCAATAATAATATTATATTTTAATCATTGTTTGTTATTGGGTAAATTCAATCAATAATTATATTTACATTTTAATGCTGCCTTTAATCTAAGACAGAATTACAGACAAAATCCAATATAGATCCTGTCCTCATCAAGCTAATATTCATAATTCTTGTACTTCTCTTTTCACATATGAAAATGACATTCCTTAAATAATAACGATTCATTTTGGAATACCAGGGAACCTTGATTTAAAAAGCAAAACAAAACATGTTGCAGTATAAAACATGCTGGAAAGATAGTTTAGTGAAGTGAGAACTGGTTTATTACCAGGAGATTGGCTTTTACATAACATTTTAAAAATCTTTTAGGCTATATAAATGGATAATGATTTTGAGGGAACTGAGGGGACTGAAATACCGATTACTTCTTGTGACTCAATTCTGCGGCTAGTTTAGTTTCATTTCTATTCAATTATTGAAAGTGTCCAAATTTTCTCTTGTGAGAAAAGTTTATTTAATTGTGGGTACTGAGATAGCACATAATTGCATTGTTTGAATCTATCCTTGAAAGGTGGGGAAACTAGACAACTGTTATTTTCTGTTTAAAAGAACTTAATCAATTACATCGTTTACATTGACCACAAACTCACACTGTTATGGGCCAGAACTCATGTACTTGAAACAGGATTCTTACAAAGTATTAAGTCAGTGGAATTGATAATACAATGGTTATCTAGTTTAGCATAGTGATAATAGTTCTCTAGTTCAGTACATGCTCTTAGTACTTAATATAGTTCTACAAGATTCACACCTATGATAATGTAATTAAAATAGAGCATATAAAGTTGGGACAGACTCAGAGACCCTCACACCACCATGGTGACTGGTCTCATGCACTTCCCCCACTGAGACCAATATCAGTCTGAAAGGCTCTCCAGAAAGCTGGCCCAGACCCCAGGTAAGGAAACTATTTTGTGAAGGAAATAATAAAAGATTTGGACTTTAACACCTGGCTATTCTTGTGGTGATTACTCTACTGAAACTAAGACTGCTTCAGAGACCTCCAGAAAACCAACCAAGAACACCACACTAAATTTTCCAAAAATTCATGCCAAGAGTTTTTCACAATTGTACATTTCAAATAATCATATGCCTTAACTAAAAACTATTCACATTCTCATTAGTTATTGTTTACATGTTTCTTGAGAAATGGGTTACCTTCTTTTCTGAATTCAGTGTATTGCACCTGTTTACTCTCTTCTAATCTTTCCTCCAATTAAAAATCAGACTTTAATTTTGTATAGTTTCCTTTAAATTACTTGGCCTAATCTAATTAATTGTTTTTAATGTATAATGATATCTCTTTCCTTGTATTTAGGGTCCAGAATGTCTGGTCCTGATTTGTTGAGCAAGTGACATACATTGTTTAATAAATTTATATGCTCAGAACATCAAACCTTTGTTTCCTCTATCATTTTATTTTTCACTTGCAAGAATTAGCAGGGACATTATAGGCAAGAGGAGGCAGAATACCAATCTCAAAGGAAATATAAATCCCATATAGGGTTTTTATTAATGATACTGTTTGGATAGTCTTTGAAGAAAAGGTCTCTCCCTGAAAATTCTATATACCTGTAATCATAGTAGAATTGAAACTTGAAAGGTAGGCATGGATAACAGAATAGTTTGGGTCTGAGCATTTCTTGAAAATCAACTTCACAACCAAATGTAGTAATCAGGAGTTCCTTCTCATCCTTTATGAAATGAGGCAGGCTTGATCACTCTAGAAAAAATTCTATCTCATTTGTTGTTCTCTTAAAAGTTTAGTCACATTTTACTGCTGTGTGAGCTAAAAGTCATGCTTCTGTACAAAGATAAAAGGGAAATTAGCATAAGATTGTCACATCAAAGAAAAGTAGAAAATAAACTGAGAAATAAAGCAATAAACACAGACTATTAACTGTTATGTTACAGTCATATTGTCTTATTCTAAGGTCACACACCTGTCCTTTTGAAAAGTAAATAGAATGGTTACTTAGGAGAAAATGCCAGGGAAAAACTGAATGTTATAACTGGCAATAAAAATTAACCAGTAAAATATATAATGATTTTAAACAAGTCGTATGATTTGTATAAAATGTCTCCCTTTCTTGTATAACCTGAATTTAAAATGTCTAGCTTATTTTAAAAAATAGAAATAACATAAAACAAGGTCAAAAAAGCCTTAAACAAATTTAAGGTTTATATTTTTATTCCTTTCTGGATTATATTTGGATGGACGTTTTTTTTCCTTTGAAGCATTATTTACTCTGAGTTAAGTCTTTGTGATTCTGTGTATATTTCCGTGTGTGTGTGTGTGTGTGTGTGTGTGTGTGTGTGTATTATATACACAAAGATACATAACTCATCTTTCTCTATGTAGTCTGTTCTGTACATTTCCTTCTTTAGCTAGCATGTTAAAAAGTATTCCATTGATATTGGGAAATTTGCATCTAAGGGGAAAAACATTGGCTCAGAAAATAGAATAATTGTCTAAAATAGTTGCAAAGAGAAAAGAACAGCTGACACTTCTTGGAATACTTGTTAGAATTTGTCAAATTCAGAAGTTTATTACACATTGAATTTCCAGTATTTGGAATTTTGTGAGAAATAAATATCAGAAACAGATGCACATACACACAAAAAAACCTATGGCAATATCTCTGTGCTTAGCAATCAATATGAAGAATGGGAGAGACTGAAAATGTCATGTAAAAGCAGCTGTTTGGAAGCAGAATGGTCTAAATACAATTACACTAGGTGCCAGCCAGACTTTAGGTAATTGATTAATCCCTTTTCACTAGATTACTTATTTTTACACTTCTAAATATCAAACTCAAAGTAAGTCCCACTTTTTGGAAGCAAAGAGAATACTAATTATGGAAGACAATCAAAGCTGTAAGCAACTTTTATATCATGTAGAGAGAGACTCAGCAGGATTGAAGGAAATTGAAAAACATTACTTTAGGTCTACATATAGAGAGTTCATTTTCTTGCAAATGATTGAGAAAACTCATTTAAGTTTATTTTCTTTATTTCTGATCCCTTTAGGGAATAAAAAAAGAGAAATATATAAGATGGCCCTGCTTTTCACAAGTACATTCTATTCAGACTGAGCATTTACTAAGAACAGTCTTTTCTTCTTTTATTTTGATTGGCTAGTTTATGTCCTGAGTTGACAAGACAAAAACTGTCATTTCTTCTTGTACTCACTGAAAGAAGCATTCCTGTTTCTAGATTATAGCCTCATAGAGGAAAAGGTAACCTACTAGTGAACTGGGATTAAAGATAAGTCTCAGATGTCCTAGAGCCAAGCTCTTTATGATAGTTTACATTAATAAAATTTCATAGAATTTTATATCTAGAAGAAGCCTAAAAAATGTATCATGTTGTAAAATAAAAAGCACTACATGAAGACTTGAGATGTCACTCTTTAGTACAGGCTCCATTACTAAATAATCATGTAATTGTGGGCCAACCTTTTCCTGTTTTTTATTATTATTTTAATAGCATGTTATTTATTGTAAAGATATTTTCAACATCCATTTTTGTAAGACTTTGAGTTCTAATATGTTTTCTCCCTCATTCCCTTGCTTCCCACTTCCCCAAGACAGCAAGCCCTGAAAAAGTCTTGTATTCCTTCTGGATTCTATTGGTCTATCTCTGAAAAGAGAAAGTGGGGATTATTATTTCTAGTGCTCTGTCTAAAATTTGATTCCATTCTATTCTTGATCTCTAAAATGTGATAGCCTTTGAGTGTCCAACTGAATTATTATTAGATTTAAATGGATAGGATCCACAAGAATGGGTGCCTTTGTATTTAGGAAAGTAGTTTATTTTGAGGCCATTTGGACAAGGTCAGAGCCTTATCCATATTTCTGAATTTTCCACCCCTGGTTTTGAACATTCAGTAATTTAATTGTCATTACCTTTTATCAATAACTAGTTTGTTATTTGTGATTGTTTTAATTAGTGCTGGAGAAAACAGAAACACTTGCAAAGTGAAGAAATAACATATGGGTTTGGAAAAGAGGCAAGAGTTAGAGGAACATTTTTAGGAAGGACATAGAGTAGGCAAAAAATGTCAAAAAGCTTCTGATTACCAAGTATTACAAGAAAAAGCAATTATACTTCAAAAATACCTACAAATTATTCATAGAAGTGGGGAAACAGTGATAGATAGGTAAGAATTATGAAAACACTCATTTGACCTATCACTTTGGAGAGAGTGTACTAATAGGGAAATTTCTCAAAATAATGAACAGTTTGTATTTCATTTATAGTAAAATGGAATCAGCTTTGAGCCTGATGATTAACCAATTTATTTTCCTTTGATTTTATTTTCCCTTCCAACTCTCTGAATGGATCTTTATCTTACCCTCAAGTTTTCTTTCCATCTCAGTCATCCACTAACTCAATATACCTTGATGTGTGGTTCTTTACTTTATTCTTGGTTAATTATTCTAAATATACCTAAGAGATAAATGTTATTATCCTTAGAGCTGGGGAATTTCTGAGGGGTCAAATAATATAATTTTTCACCTTTTACAGGACACCATCTTCATGATTCCCTATCACTGTTCTTATTTTTTCCTAAAATAACATTGGATTTTACACACACACACACACACACACACACACACACACATGCACACACACACACACACACACACACACACAGTACATTTCCTGAGAACAAGGCATATTTCATGCATGGCTTTCTGTTCCCAATACTTGCACTTTATTGAAGTTAATTAAATAAAATTCTTACTTGCATTTTCCTTATTCTGAGATCTAATTCATTTATATATTAATGCCAATTTTTTTTCTTCTAAAATTATGTTCTTTCCTTTAGTGTTGTTAATTTTACTTTTTCAACAAACCATCCTTTGAAGAGGAAAGAAGTGGTCATTAGGGATCAGAATGAAAATTTAAACAATATAGAACAAAAGAGCCTAGTTTCTTTTTTATAGCATTACTAGACATATTCTACAAGATCTACAACTAATAGCTTATCATAATATGTAACTTAATCTGAATTTTCAAAAGATTACAGGATTATAGTTCAATATTTTAAGTGATCATAAACTTCATGAATATAATGCCCCTCATTTTCTTTTTTTTCTTAAATAGCTTTTTATTTACAAGTTATATGTATGGGTAATTTTACAGCATTGACAATTGCCAAACCTTTTGTTCCAAATTTTCCCCTTTCCCCCCACTCCCTCCCCTAGATAGCAGGATGACCAGTAGATGTTAAATATATTAAAATATAAATTAGATACACAATAAGTATACACGACCAAACTGTTATTTTGCTGTACAAAAAGAATCAGACTCTGAAATATTGTACAATTAACCTGTGAAGGAAATCTAAAATGCAGGCAGACAAAAATATAGGGATTGTGAATTCAATGTAATGATTCTTGGTCATCTCCCAGAGTTCTTTTGCTGGATGTAGCTGGTTCAGTTCATTACTGCTCCATTGGAACTGATTTGGTTCATCTCGTTGCTGAGGATGGCCAGGTCCATCAGAATTGATCATCATATAGTATTGTTGTTGAAGTATATAATGATCTCCTGGCCCTGCTCATTTCACTCAGCATCAGTTCATATAAATCTCTGCAGGCTTTTCTGAAGTCATCCTGTTTGTCATTTCTTACTGAACAATACTATTTCATAACATTCATATACCATAATTTATTCAGCCATTCTCCAATTGATGGGCATCTACTCAGTTTCCAGTTTCTGGCTACTACAAAGAGGGCTGCTATAAACATTTTGGCACATACATGTCCCTTTCACTTCTTTAGTATCTCTTTGGGGTATAAGCCCAATAGAAACACTGCTGGATCAAAGGGTATGCACAGTTTGATAACTTTTGGAGCATAGTTCCAAATTGCTCTCCAGAATGGCTGGATGTGTTCACAATTCCACCAACAATGTATCTGTGTCCCTGTTTTCCCACATCCCCTCCAACATTCCACATTATCTTTTCCTGTCATTCTAGCCAGTCTGACAGGTATTTAGTGGTATCTCAGAGTTGTCTTAATTTGTAATGCTCCTCATTTTCACAAAGGAGGAAACTAATATAATAACATAGTAATCAAGTCTCTTAGCCAGGATCACAAAGCATGCTAGTGTCTTATATAGGATTCAAAATTTTAATATTTTCTGATTTAATGACTAGTACTTTATACACATAAAGGGAGTATATCTAACATTGATAGACTACACTATGTTGAGAAGGATCAGAATAATACTCAACTACCCATTTTGCCTATTTACATGGGATCAACATCTCTAAGTACCAGAAGTAGTATGTAGTACTACATTCCAAGCACCACTAGTCTGGTCACTTGGTGAACATTGAAACAAAAGAAAACAAAAGATAGTTCTCATTCATATGTGGACTTTTAAAAAACAATTCTTCAAGTAAATAGATTAAGAATGTAAATAATAATGTAGTTTTTAGATTCTCTTAATATTTTTTTGTAAACAGTATTTTTCAAAACATTATATGTATAGTTTTAAACATTAATTTTATTAGATTTACAACTTAATTTTTTTCTTTCTCTCTCCTTTGATCATACCTCCCCAAGACAGAATAGAATCTGATATATATTATAGGCATACAATTATGTAAACTTATTTCTGAGTTAATCATGTGGTGAAAGAAAAATTAGAATTAAAGGTAAAATCCATGAAAAATAAAAAAGTGAAAAAGTATACTCTGATCTACACACTGGTTTTGCAATTCTTTCTCTGGATAGGTATAGCATTTCCCATCTGTAGTCTTTTGGAATTGTCTTGAATCATGGTATTGCAAAGAAGAGTTAAGTCAATTATAATTGATCTTACAATGTTGCAGTTACTGTGTACACTGCTCTCCTAGTTCTGCTCACTTCATTTTGTATGGTTCATGTAAGTCTTTCTAAGTTTTGTGAAATCTGCCTGTTTACATTCCTTATAGCACAATACTATCCAATACAGGTATGTACTATGAGTTGTTCAGTCATTACTAAAATGATGGCCATGTCCTCAGTTTTTAATTGTTTTCAATCAAAAAGAGAGCAGCTATACATTTTTTTTAGGCCACGTGGGTCTTTTTACCTTTTAAAAGATCTTTTTGGGATAATAACAATAAAATAATTGGATCAAAAGTTGTGGATTATTTCTAATAATCTTTTAGTTGATTCTCTAAAGTTCACTAAGTATACCATCATATCATCTTCAAAGAGTGATAATTTGGTTTCCTCATTACCTAGTCTAATTCTTATAATCTCTTTTTGCCAAAGCTAGCATTTCTATTACAATATTGAATAGTAGTGGTAATAGTTGGCAGCCTTGTTTCACTGATTAAACTAGGTAATGAGGAAACCAAATCTATACAATACTACCTAAACCAATCTATTTATTTAGTGCTATACCAATCAAACTTCCAAGAAATAATTTTATTGACCTAGAAAAAATAACAACAAAAGTCATCTGGAAGAACAAAAGGTCAAGAATTTCAAGGGAATTTATGAAAAAAAAAAAAAAAAGCAAATGAAGGTGGCCTAGGTATACCAGATCTAAAACTATATTATAAACCAACAATCATCAAAACAATTTGGTACTGGCTAAGAAATAGAGTAATTGATAAGTGGAATAGGTTAGGTTCACAGAACAAAACAGTCAATGGTTATTGTCACCTATTTTTTCACAAACCCAGAGATCCCAGCTTTTGGCATAACAATTCACTATTTGAAAAAAAAATGCTGGGAAAATTGGAAACTCATATGATTGAAATTAGGCATTGACCAACACATAACACCATATATCAAGATAAGGTCAAAATGGGTTCATAATCTAGACATAAAGAATGATATTATAAACAAATTGGAAGAACATAGGATAATTTTACCTCTCAGATCTGTGAAGGAGGACATTATTCATTTATATTTATTTGGCTCTGATTTTTAGTGAATCGTCTTTTGGTTTTTTACTTTTTGTATTTGTCCAATTGAATTTTTAAATGAGTTGTTTTGTTCTGTGGATTTTTTTTTCCATTTCACAAATTCTGTTTTCCTGGGAGTTATTTTCCTTTTCCATTTCACAATTTTTGTTTTTCAAGAGTTTGTTTTATTTTTTTCCATTTTGTCAACTCTATATTTTAAGGAGTTATATGCTTCCATTTCACTGTCTATTTTGTAGTGAATTTTCTACAGATAATTCTGTGCTTTCTTTTCTAAATGCTCTTTTTAAAGTTCTCATTTCCTTTCCCCATTTTTCTTCCAGTTCTCTTTTAAGATCTTTTATCATTTCTTCTAGGAGAGCCTTGTGTTATGAGGATCAATTTATATCATCCTTTGGGGCATCATCTGCATATGAGATGCCTTCAGTCTACTCAGAGTTTGAAATCTGTTTTTCTCTTTCACCATAAAAATTATCTATGGTCAAAGCACTTTTTGCTTTTTTTACTTATTTTTTTTTTTAATTGACATCTGTTTTTAGGGCAAGGAATGTTGTCCAAGCAAGCTCTACAAGCAGCAGTGGTTGTACTGAGTCCATGATGACTCACCTTCTGCACTGGGTGGGCCTGGCCAGGCTCCATGAGATTTTGGTGTTTTATGGTTCACTATATGTTTTATAACTTCTCTGCTGATCTAATGGCTTGCAACCAGGGAAGAGTAGGCAACACTACTACAGATTCCTCCATGTAGATTTTCTGTGCTGCCTACCCTGGCATCTGCACTCAACCTGCTTGTGCCTGCCTCCTTCTGTGCCAGATTCTGGTGATTTTTGAAATTATCTTCAGCTGGTAATTTGTTACACTCCAAATATTCATGGATACAGTCAGCAGAAGATGATTCTTTAAATAACTTTTTATTTTCAAAATATATGCAAAATAATTTTTAACATTTACCCTTGGAAAACCTTATTTTCCAAATTATTTTCCCTTCGTCTCTGTCCCTTGTTCCCTAGAAATCAAACAATCCAATATAGGTTAATTATGCTCAATTTTCTAAACATATTTTCACATTCATTATGCTATACAAAAGAAATCAAAACAAAAAGGGGTAAAAGTGAGAAAGGGAAAAAAAAACAATAAAAAAATGACATAAAAGGGCAAAAATACTATGTTGTGCTTCACAGGCCATTCCCACAGTCCTCTCTGTGGATGAAGATGATTTTCTCCATCACAAGTCAGTTGGAAATGGTCAGAATTATCTTATTATTGAAAAGAGCCACAGCCATAATAGTTGATCATAACATAATCTTCCTTTTTCTGTACAATGCTCTCTTGATTCTGCTCATTTCACTTAACATCAGTTCATGTAACTCTCTTCAGTCCTCTCTAAAATCATCCTGCTTATTATTTCTTATAGAACAATAATATTCCATTACATTCAAATACCCTAAGTTATTTAGCCATTCCCCATGTTATGGGCATTCACTCAGTTTCTGGTTGTTTGTCACTACAAAAAAAGGACTGCCACAAACATTTTTTTTTCAAATGTGGATGTTTTACCTTTTTTATGGTCTTTTTGGGATACAGGCGCACTAGAGACAGTAATGGATCAAAGGGTATATATTGTTTGATATTCCTTTGGGCATAGTTCCAAATTGCTCTCCCGAGTAACTGGATCATTCCACAACTTCACCAACAGTATATTAGTGTCCCAATTTTCCCAGAATTAAATAACTATTTTACCCTTTGGTTATAGGATATTAAGGCAATTTTCCTTGATAATTTCTTTATAGTATTTGTTTATCTAGCTAATATTTTATATAAATATATAATGTACATATAGACATAGATGTATTTTACATTATTTATATATGTGTGTCTATATTGTCTCTCCTATTTTCTACTCCAGTTGTTTGTCCAACTAGATAGTTTAGATTTTCTTTTATTTTTTCCTTTAATTTTTTTGATTGATGTTTGATGTCTCCTGGAGTTCATAGAAACAATAGAATTGGCCACTTGACCAGTTCTAATTTTTCAGGAATTATTAGCTTTTGTATTTCCTTTTTAATTTGGCTAATGAATAAGGAAGGGGGGAAAAAAGCATAAGATCAAAGGGTGGATAAACACTTTTGTCATTGTACATTATCATCTTCTCTTGATTTTCCAAGGTTCTCTTTGTATTTCTTTATAAGTACTTTAACATTTCCTCACTAGGACTTCTGGACATTCTGAGGGGAAGAAAGAAGGAAAATGAAAGAAACAAAGAAATACAGGAAAAAAATATAAAAGAAAAAAAATTGGATATATTATTATTTGAGGAAAAATAACTCCCAAATCCATTGTCTTATTAGTATATAACTGCTAAGCTAAAAGATTCTTAACTCAGAGCATTTAATTAGAATGGTGGGCACAAATAAACAGGAGACAGGAATTCCTCAGAAATACAAGTTGCTAGGAGCATTTTAGCATGGTCATACTTAAGATGCATCTGCCAAGGTCATATTTATAATTTCATTAACATATTATTTGCAAGTAGTTTTTTTTTGGGGGGGGAATTGATTATTCAAATGCAAGACACAAAGGCACTGCTAACTCTTCTCATCAGGAGTTTTCATACCATACCATGGTATGAAATTCACCTATAATTCCTCTATATTTCATCTTCCTTTCATGCATTTTTTTACTTTCATTTGAATGTAAACTGTTAGGTGTCAAGGACTATACACTTCTCTTTGTATTTCCAGGCTTTATACAATGTCTGGCCAACAGTAAGAACTTAATAAATGCTTACTGATGGAAAAACTGATAGAACACTCAGTAAATTTTATGTGCATCCTTGAGTGATTCTAATCATGTGCTGAAGGAAAGCTTCATTTTTCTGTAAAGCCATCAAAATTAGGTATTATATACAGATGTTTATTTTATGGACAAATTTTCAAGATTATATTTAATCAATCACTCCATTCCTATGGAATTGCAAGTAGCAAAAGGGGAGTGAGACAAAATCTAAATTATTAATAGTAACATTCCTCAATATAATACAAATTAACCACAGGGTGTTCTTGGGAGAATTGATATGACTGACATTTGGGATTTTGCTAATCATGTAACTATCTAGATGATATTCCATTCCATTTTCAAGTTCTCCATTTTCTTATCATGTTGTACATTCCATTTCTAAAAGATTATGAGATACATGTTAGCTTTATATGAATAAAAATGATCTTAATTTCATAATAAAACCTCACTCTGTGATAGATGTGCTAGACACAATTACATTTGTAAATTTAATATATTTCATCTTTTTAACACTGTATCATAGATGTTGCTCCTGGAGCTCTTTGACATTACTCAGGAAAAACTAGGCTCGTTTTGTATGAATTCAGTTTGGACACCACATCTAATGAAATAATCTGGGAAGATGTATTTGAATCACACAAAACATTTCATTTTACAACTGCCCATTGTAACAATATTAAAATACTTATGTAATTAATCAGAGAAGAAAAATCCTCATTTTTGTTGATATTGTCCTAGAAAGAAAAGATACCAAAAATCACTAAATTCCAGAATCTTAGAGCTTGAATGATGCTAGAAATCATATCGTTAAACTCACTCATTTTACAAAAGGAATTAAGAGATTTATCCAAGGTGACACATCATATGTAGGTGAGAAAGTTTTGATTTCAGAAATTATGTTCACTTCAGGTTCAGTCCTTCATTTCTCTATCACCTCATTCAACACATTTATTTATTCAATGCCTAATTTATATAGGCCATCCTGTTAAACATTAGTCTAGGACATTTCTGGCTTGATGATAATAGGGAAGTATTTCATGAGAAATATTTAAAATTTCTTTCACATTTGACTTTCATAATGCATAATGATTCTTTTTGAATATTTGTAGAAATCATTATACATACAGTTACATAATATTTTCAAGACATAGGACATTGCATGTTAAATAATTATAGGAAAAATTATAGGAGAACATAACAGGAAATATAATACTCAAGAGTTAGCAGACTGATGAGAAAATATCAGAGTCCAGATCTTAGACTCAAAAGAGAAACTGAAGATCATGTAATAATATGTATACTTAATAAAGAACCCCCTCAAGACAAACATCATAAGCCTATCCATTCTTTGTTTGAGTACCAAAATGTAAAGCAGTCTTCAGTACCCTGAGGTACCAATTCCAAAAGTGGAAAAGCCCTGAATTTCAAGTATAAATCCCTGGTCATATTGTATTATTCTATTGATTAATTGCTGTAATCTTTTTACTAATATTTTATGTACAATTCCTTCATTAATATTCACTATGGAGATTTTTCTGCAATTCTCTCTCTGTTTTAGCCCTTCCTGGTTTAGGTATGAATAAAATATTTGGATCATAAAAAGAATTTGGTAATCCTCCTTCTTCTCTTGTTTTTAAAAATAAATCACATAATATTTGAATTAATTATTCTTTCAATATTTCATAGAATTGATTCAATTCATCTGGCTTTGGATTTGTTTTCTTAGAAAGTTAATTAATGTTTCATCCAATTGCTTTTTTTTTTTAAATAGGACCATTGAAGTAGTTTATTTAATTTTCTGTTGATATGGGCAATTTATATTTTTATAAATATTTATAAATTTTACTGATATTGCCACTTTTATTAGCATATTGTTGGTCCAAAACATGCCTATTAATTGTTTTACTTTCATCTTCTTTGGTGAATTCAGGATATTCTTTTCATTTCTGATATTAGTAAATGTGCCTTTCTTTTTTCTAATCAAATTAAAAAGAGGTTTATTTATTGTTTTTTCCCCATCGAATCAACTCTTCATTTTATTTATTAGTTCAAAATCTTTCTTATAATTGAAAGTAAGAAAACTATTGAATTAATAAAAAAGCTGAGTTAGTTTTATTTTTTAAAAAAGCAACTAAATGGATAAACTTTTAGTTAATTTGATTAGAAAAAGAAAAGAAGAAAATCAAATTGTTATTCTCAAAAATGAAAAGGAAGAACTTTCCACCAATGAAGAAGAAATTAGAGCAATAGTTACCAGTTATTTTACCCAACTATATGTCAACAAATTTGATAATCTAAGTGAATGGAAAAATACTTTGAAAAATATAGATTGTCCAGTTTCACAGAAGAGGAAATAAGTTATTTAAAAAGTCCCATTTTAGAAAAAAAGAAATAGAATATACTATTAATCTTCTCCTTAAGAAAAAACCTCCAGGGCCAGATGGATTTGTATGTGAATTCTACTAAACATTTACAGAACAATTAATTCCAATACTACATAAACTATTTGAAAAAAAATGGGGAAAGAAAGAGATTTAGCAAATTCCTTTTAGACAGAAATATGGCGCTATACCTAAACCAGGTAGGGCAAAAACAGAGAAAGAAAATTATAGACCAATTTCGCTAATGAATATTGAAGCAAAAAAAAACTTAAATAAAATATTAGAAAAGCGATTATAAAAAGTCATCCCCATGACGATACACTATGACCAAGTACGTTTCATACCAAGAATGCAGGGTTGGCTTAATAGTAGGAAAACTCTTAGAATAATTGACTATATCTGTGGTGATTTTCTTCTTTTTAATATAATAGTTCTCTCTGCGAGAGGTTTCTCGATGAGATTTTCTGGAGGCAGCCTTAGTATCAGTTCAGATCAATAATTACTCCAAATGCAGCCAGTTGGTATAAAGACAAATGTTTATTTCTCCTTCCAAGTCTTGTCTCTTTCCTTGGGCCCAGATAGTTAGATTCTTAGAGGCCTATCTCTCTGCTTGGTTCCAAGAGCTCCCTCCGAATGTCTCCAAATCCAAAAGTTTGTCCTTCAGCCTCTGCCTCTGCTTTCTTCAGCCTCCAGCCAGCACAAAGATGGATCTGTCTCTCTTGCCTTCTGACTCTAGCTCAACTCCTACTTGCGGCGTCTTCTGACTTGATGCTCTCCTCTCCATGTAATTTGGCTGAATTCTCCCTGAGAGCCTCTGTCTGTATTTTATATATATGAGAGAGAGGAATTGTGGGATACGAGAGATAGGGATTATGGGTTTCTTCCCAGAGTGCTCTCTGGCCCTACGAGCTTCAAGGGAGGTGTGAATTCACAAAGTTACACAGTTTACTTTGTGAATCTCCCATACTTGTGAACTCCAATGAGTAAAGGTGTGAACACAAGCATTGTATCAATTAGTTCTACTTAGTACCTTGTTTCAGGTTCTGGCCCAAAACATCAACTCTAATGAGTTAGCAATTTGTAAAGGTTCCAACATATATTAACACCCAATCTAAGAAAAAAGCATATAATTATCTCAATAGCTGCCAAAAAAAAAAAAAACATTTGATAAATCCAACACCCATTCTTATTAAAAACATTAGAGAATATAAAAATATATGGACTTTTTCAGAGGGAATTAATAAAAAAAAAATCAAATGAAGGTGGTCTGGCTGTACCAGATCTAAAATTATATTATAAAGCAGCAGATACCAAAACCATTTGATATTGGCTAAGAAATAGACTAGTTGAATAATGAAATAGGTCAAGTTCAAAGGACAAAACAGCCAATAACTTTAATAATCTATTGTTTGACAAACTCAAAGACCCCAGCTTTTGGGATAAGAAGTCACTATTTGCTGGGAAAATTGGAAATTAATATGACAGAAACTAGGCATTGAGCTTCACTTAACACCTTACACCAAGATAAGGTCAACATGGGTTCATGACCTAGGCATAAAGAATGAGATTATAAATAAATTGGAATAGCATAGGATAGTTTACCTCTCTAACCTTTGGAAGAGTTAGGAATTTATGACCAAAGAAGAACTAGAGATCATTATTGATCACAAAATAGAAAATTTTGATTATATCAAATTGAAAAGTTTTTGTACAAACAAAACTAATGCAGACAAGATTAAAAGGGAAGCAATAAACTGGGAAAACATTTTTACAGCTAAAGGCACTGATAAAGGCCTCATTTCCAAAACATATAGAGAATTGACTCTAATATATAAGAAATCAAACCATTCTCCAATTGATTAATGGTCAAAAGATACGAATAGACAGTTCTCACATGAAGAAATTGAAATTATTTCTAGCCATATGAAAAGATGTTCCAAGTCATTATTAATCAGAGAAATGCAAATTAAGACAATGCTGAGATACCACTACACACCTATCAGATTGGCTAGAATGACAGGGAAAGATAATGCGGAATGTTGGAGGGGATGTGGGAAAATAGGGACACAGATACATTGTTGGTGGAGTAGTGAACAAATTCAACCATTCTGGAGAACAATTTGAACTATGCTCAAAAAGTTATCAAACTGTGCATACCCTTTGATCCAGCAGTGCTAATACTGGGCTTTAACCTCAAAGAGATACTAAAGAAGGGAAAGGGACCTGGATGTGCCAAAATGTTTGTGGCAGCTCTGTTTGTAGTGGCTAGAAACTGGAAAATTGAATGGATGCCCATCAATTGGAGAATGGCTGGGTAAATTGTGGTATATGAATGTTATGGAATATTATTGTTCTGTAAGAAATGGCCAGCAGGACGATTACAGAAAGGCCTGGTGGAACTGATCATGAGAGAAATGAGCAGAACCAAGATATTGTTATATACTTCAACAACAATACTATATGATGATCAATTCTGATGGACGTGGCTCTCTTCAAGAATGAGATAAGCCAAATCAGTTCCAATAATGTAGTAATGAATAGAACCAGCTACACTCAGAGAAAGAACTCTGGGAAATGAGTGTGAACTACATAGAATTCCCAATCTCTCTATTTTTGTCCACCTGCATTTTTGATTTTCTTCACAGGTTACTTGTACATAATTTCAGTCTGATTCTTCTTGTACAGCAAAATAACTGTATGGACATGTATACATATATTGTATTTAATATATACTTTGATGTATTTAACATGTATTGATGTACCTGCCATCTAGGGGAGGGGGTTGAGGGGGGGAAGGAGGGGAAAAATTGGAACAAAAGGTTTTGTAATTGTCAATGTTGAAAAACTATCCATAAATATATCTCTTAAATAAGAAGCTATAATAATAATAATAATAATAATAATAATAAAGAAATGATATCTTTGAGACACTAAAGAAGGGAAAGGGATCTGTATGTTCCAAAATGTTTGTGGTAGCCCTGTTTGTAGTGGCTACAAGCTGGAAAATGAATGGATGCTCATCAATTGGAGAATGGTTGAGTAAATTGTGGTATATGAACGTTATGGAATATCATTGTTGTATAAGGAATAACCAGCAGGATGAATACAGAAAGGACTGGCAAGACTTACACGAACTGATGCTAAGTGAAATGAGCAGAACCAGGAGATCATTATATACCTCAACAACAAAACTGTTGGAGGATGTATTCTGATGGAAGTGGATCTCTTCGATAAAGAGAGCTAATTCAGTTTCAATTGATCAAGGATGGACAGAAGCACCTACACCCAAAGAAAGAACACTGGGAAATGAATATAAACTGCTTGCATTTTTGTTTTTCTTCCCGAGTTATTTATACCTTCTGAGTCCAATTCTCCCTGTGCAACAAGAAAACTGTTCGGTTCTGCATACATATTATGTATCTAGGATATACTGTAACCTATTCAACATGTAAAATACTACTTGCCATCTGGGGGAGGGGGTGGAGGGAGGAAGGGAGGGGAAAAATAGGAAGAGAAGTGAGTGCAAGGGATAATGCTGTAAAAAATTACCCTGGCATGGGTTCTGTCAATAAAAAATTAAAAAAAAAAAGAAATTTATCTTTGGCAGGAAAAGAAAGAAAAGATTAAATGAATTAGAGTGCAAAATGAGGAAACTAAATTATATGATGGTATTCTTAGGGAATTCCAGAGAATCAACTAAAAAACTACCAGAAATAATTCCCAACTTAAGCAAAGTTGCAGGATACAAAATAAATCCACACAAATCATTAGCAGTTTTATTTATTAACAACAAAGTTCAGTAGCAAGAGATATAAAGAAAAATTCTATTTAAAATATCTGTTCATAGCATAAAATATTTGGGAATCTAACTGCCAAGGGAAAGTCAGGATAAATATATGAACACAATTACAAAACACTTTCCACACAAATAAAGTCAGACCTAATCAATTGTAAAAATGTCAAGTGTTCATGGGTAGGCTGAATGAATACAATGAAAATAAAAATTATACGTAAATTAATCTACTTATTTATTGCCATACCAATCAACTTCCCAAGAAATTATTTTAAAGATCTAGAAAAAAAAGAACATTGGCAAGATCAAAAGTTCTACGATATTGTATGAGGATGTATTCTGATGGAAGTGGATTTCTATGACAAAGAGACCTAACTGAGTTTCAATGGATAAATGATGGACAGAGACAGCTACACCCAGAGAAGGAACACTGGGAAACGAATGTGAACTATTTGCATTTTTGATTTTCTTCCCGAGTTATTTTTACCTTCTGAATCCAATTCTCCCTGTGCAACAGGAGAACTGTTCGGTTCTGCAAATATGTATTATATCTAGGATATACTGCAACATACTTAACATATATAGGACTGCTTGCCATCTTGGGGGGGGTGGAGGGAGGGAGGGGAAAAAAACGAAACATAAGCGAGTGCAAGGGATAATGTTGTAAAAAATTACCCTGGCATGGATTCTGTCAATACAAAGTTATTATTAAATAAAATAAAATTAAAAAAAAAAGATCAAAAGTTCTAGAATTTTAAAGGTATTAATAAAAAATTAATAAAAAAATGCCAATGAAGGTGGCCTAGCTATTCAAGAGCTAAAACTATATTATAAAGCAGTCATCATCAAAACCATTTTGGTATTATCTAAGAAATGGAGTAGCTGTACAGTGGAATAGGTTAGGTTCATAGGACAAAATAGTCAATAACTTTAGCAATCTAGTATTTTACAAACCCAAAGACTCCAGCTTTTGGAATAAGAACTCACTATTTGACAAAAATGATTTGACAAATTGGAAACTATGATGGCAGAAACTAGATAAGATTAAAATGAATTCATGATTTAGACATAAAGAGGCAAGATTTTGGCATAAAAGAAATTAAAAGAACATAAAATAGTTTACCTCACAGATCTATGGAAAAGAAAGGAATCTGTGATCAAAGAAGAACTAGTGATCATGATTGAACACAAAATACATAATTTTGATTATATTAAGTTAAAAAGCTTTTGTATAAACAAAACTAATATAGTAAAGATTATAAGGAAAGCAATAAATTGGAAAAACATTTTTTCATTTAAGTATTTTGATAAAGGCATCATTCATAAAACGTACAGAGAATTGACTCATTTATAAGAATTCAAGCCATTCTCTAATTGATAAATGTGCAAAGGATATGAACAGACAATTTTCAGATGAAGAAATTGAAACCATTTCTAGTCTTATGAAAAGGTGCTCTAAATGACTATTGATCAGAGAAATGAAAATTAAGACAACTCTGAGAAACCACTACACATCTCTCAGATTGACAAAGATGACAAAAAAAAGTAATGATGAATGTTGGAGGGGATGTGAGAAAACTGGGATATAATACATTGCTGGTGGGATTGCAAACCTATCCAACCAGTTTGGAGAGCAATTTGGAATTACACTCAAAAAATGAAAAATACATTTCAAACTATGCATATTCTTTGATTCAGCAGTGTTTCTTCTTGGCTTATATCCCAAAGAGATCTTAAAGGAAGAAAAGGGACCCACATGTGCAAAAATGTTTGTTTCAGCCCTTTTTGCAAGAAAATGGAAATTGAGTGAATGTCCATCAGTTGAAGAATGGCTGAATAAGTTATGGCATATGAATATTATGGATATTATTATTCTATAAGAAATGATCAGCAGGATGATTTTAGAGAGACCTGGATAGAGTTATGTGAACTGATGCTAAGTAAAATGAGCAAACCAGGATTTCATTGTACAACGCAATGGCAAGATTATACAATAATAAATTCTGATGGAGGTCATTTTTCTTAACAATGAGACAAATCAGGCCAATTCCAATGATCCTGTGATGATGAGAGCCATTTACATCCAGAGAGAGGACTGTGGGAATTGAAGTTGGATCACAACATAGCATTTTCACTTCTTTTATTGTTGTTTGCTTGAATTTCATTTTCTTTCTCGTTTTTTCCCCCTTTTTGATATGATTCTTCTTGTGCAGCAAGATAATTGTATAAATAGGTGTACCTCTATTGGATTTATATCTATTTTTACAATGTTTAACATATATTGGATTACTTGCCATCTAGGAGAGGGGGTGGGGAAAGAAGGGGACAGTGGAACACAAGGTTTTGTAAGGGTCAATGGTTAAAAATTATTTTTGCATATGTTTTGAAAATAAAAAGCTTCAATAAAAATAATGCAAAACAAAACAAAAATCACAGTTATTCTGTCCAAATTCTTTGACCTTTCAGGTGATATAACAAAACTTTGTGATTTGTCATAAGAAAAGAAAGATCCGCTGACCTTTACCCACATCCCACTGGTTTTTATATGGTTATGACTACGTAGTACCCAAAGCTCACAACCTGCCTTCCTCATGCTAAGATTGGATTTCAGAGACCTAGCTGCCTCTTTGGTTCTGTGTTTCTTTCCAAAGTATATGTAAATGTACATTAACTTTGAAAGAGACATAAAGTCTGCAAAATTTTATTCAACTCTTCAACAACTTCTTCTTCTTCTTCTTCTTCTTCTTCTTCTTCTTCTTCTTCTTCTTCTTCTTCTTCTTCTTCTTCTTCTTCTTCTTCTTCTTCTTCTTTTTTGCATTACATTTGTCTAATTCTTAGATGGGAATGTTGAGTAAACTTTGAGAGTTTTCCAGCTCCAGTAATTTTCCAGTGAAATATTTCACACTGTATTCTATTTCTTTCCTTTTGTTTTTTTGGTTTTGGTTTTGGTTTTGGTTTTGGTTTTGGTTTTGGTTTTGGTTTTCTTTTATCTGATTGATTGGTGGCCATTTTGTTTTATTTGTTTATTTCATGGATTTTAAAGTTATCTTAATTTTTTTAAAATTTAATTTAATTTAGTTTAATTTATATTTTAAAGATTTAAAAGAAACAGAAACCTCTGTTTCTGCAGTGCCAAAATTCTTGTGTAGCTTTGAGGTTTGAGCTGCTAAGAGCTTTGGGTTTGAGTGCTGGGACCTTTGGTATTTGGTGACCCATAGCACTTGGATAGCCAGGCCTTGTTCTGCCTGTTGTTCCTTGGTTGAATGCAGGGGTCCAGCCTCTGCTGGAGGTCCAGGGGATTGAACAGGAGGAATAGGTTCGGCGTCAAAAGAAGGCAGGAGTCATGGGGTAGTTTGAGTGAGGAACTGATTGAAGTGATGATCCCACTTCTCTCAGGCTCTTTCAGGCTTTATTTTTATATTATATCATGATCATATACTTTTCTTTAGGTCAGCATAGTCTTCAGACATATCTGACTTATTGACTTTTATATGTTACTACATTTGACATTTAATATTTGAGTAAGTTTTTTATGGTTAAGTGTTAATAATTGATTACATTACACAAAGCCAATAATGAAAGGTAAATGTTATATAAGATTAAAAATAGAAAATACAGAGTTAGTTACTTTAACTGTAAATGTGAATAGGATGATCTCTCCCATAAAACGGAAGTGAATAGCAGCCTGGATTAAAAGCCAGACCCCTATAATATTTTGTTTACAAGAAACACTTTCTTTCTTTCTTTTGTAATTAATTAATTAATTTTATTATAGCTTTTTATTTACAAGTTATATGTATGGGTAATTTTACAACATTGACCATTGCCAAACATTTTATTGCAATTTTTTCCCTCCTTCTCCCCACCACTCCCCCAGATGCAGGTTGACCAATATATGTTAAATATGTTAAAGTATAAATTAAATACAATATAAGTATATATATCCAAATAGTTATTTTATTGTACAAAAAGAATTGGACTTTGAAATAGTGTACAATTAGCATGTGAAGGAAATTGAAAATGCAGGCAGCCAAAAATAGAGGGATTGCGAATTCTATGTAGTGGTTCATAGTCATCTCCCAGAGTTCTCTCACTTGGTGTAACTGGTTCAATTCATTACTGCTCTACTGGAACTACTTTGGTTCATCTCATTGCTGAAGATGGCCACGTCCATCAGAATTGATCATCATATAGTTTTGTTGTTGAAGTATATTGATTTCCTGATCCTGCTTATTTCACTCAGCATCAGTTCACATAAGGCTCTCCAAGCCTTTCTGAAATCATCCTGTTGGTCATTTCTTAAAGAACAATAATATTTCATAACATTCATATACCACAATTTATTTAGTCATTCTCCAATTGATGGGAATCTACTCAGTTTCCAGTTTCTGGCTACTACAAAGAGTGCTGCCACAAACATTCTTACACATACAGATATTTTTCCCTTCTTTGAAATCTCTTTGGGATATAAGCCCAGTAGTACCACTGCTAGATAAAAGGGTATGCACAGTTTGATAACTTTTTGAGCATATTTCCAAATTGCTCTCCAGAATGGCTAAATGTATTCACAATTCCACCAACAATGTATCAGTGTCCCTGTTTTCCCACATCCCCTCCAACATTCCTCATTGTCTTTCTCTATCATTCTAGCCAATCTGATAGGTGTGTAGTGGTATCTCAGCATTGTCTTAATTTGCATTTCTCTGATTAATAATGACTTGGAGCATCTTTTCATACGGCTAGAAATAGTTTCAATTTCTTCAGCTGAGAATTGTCTGCTTATATCCTTTGACTATTTATCAATTGGAAAATGGCTTGATTTCTTATAAATTGGAATCAATTCTCTATACATTTGGAAATGAGGCCTTCATCAGAACCTTTGACTGTAAAAATGTTTTCCCAGTTTACTGCTTCCCTTCTAATCTTGTTTGCATTTGTTTTGTTTGTATAAAAACTTTTCAATTTGATATAATCAAAATTTTCTATTTTGTGATCAATAATTGTATCTAGTACTTCTTTGGTCATAAATTTACAAGAAACACATTTAAAGCTTAATGATACATACAGAGTGAAGGTAAAGGGCTGGAGCAGAAATAATTGTGCTTCAGGTGAAGCAAAAAAAGCAGGAGCAGCAATCCTGATCTTAGATTAAGTAAAAGCAAAAATAGCCCTAATTAAAAGAGATAAAGAAAGAAACTATCTTGCTAAAGGGTACCACAGATAATTAAGTAATATCAATACCAAACATATATGCATCAAGTGGCATAGCATCCAAATCCCTAGTTAAGAGAAATTAAGAGAGATGTAAAAAGAAACAGACAGCAAAACTATACTAATGTGGGATTTCAATCTTGCTCTGTCAGAACTAGATAAATAGAACCACAAAATAAATGAGAAAGAAGTTAAGGAGGTAAACTGAATACTAGAAAAGTTAGTTATGATCAATCTGATCAAAACTGAATGGAGACAGAAAGTTTGCTTTTTTCAGTGGTTCATGGAACCTATACAAAACATTGACCTTGTATTAAGTCATAAAGTCCTCAAAATCAAATGCAAAAAGGCAGAAATAGTAAATATATTTTTTCACATCATGATGCAATAAAAATCACATGCAATAAAAAATAAAAGGCCAGGAGAAAATAGACCAAAAATTAATTGGAAACTAAATAATCTAATCCTAAAGAATGAATGGGTAAAACAACAAACCACACACACAATCAATAATTTCATCCAAGAGAATGACAATAATGAGACAATATACTAAAACATTTGGCATGCAGCCAAAGTGGTTATTAGGGGAAATTTTATATCTCTAGATGCTTACTTGCACAAAATAGAGAAAGAAAAGATAAATGAACTAGGCTTACAAGTAAAAAAGCTAGAAAGAGAATACATAAAAACCATCAATTAAATACTAAATTAGAAATTCTGAAAATAGAATGATTAAAATGCCTTTGTTGGGTTCGATTGCCTGAATATGAATTTTTTGAGAAGCAACACCACAGTACCTACCTGATATCTCAACATTTTCATTCTTCCTTTTCTTCCTTCCTTCCTTTCTTTCTTCCTCCTTCCTTTTTTCCTTATTTCCTTAACAAATTAGTGGTTTTCTCTGTATTTTCATTTTGTTTTCCATTATTAAACCAAGAATTTTGCTAGTTTGTGTCTCCTATTTGCTATCACCAGTTGCTATCTTGATCTCTAGCTTTCTGATGGAACTGAGACAATTGGCATGTCTTACAATCTTATTTAATTTTTATCTTTAATAGACATAGGACCTTCATAGAGGAATACAGACTTGAACTCCATGAGAAAGGATATATTATCTTAATGTCTGGTAGAAAATATACTTGGCAAAATACCCTAAATTATAAGAAACACCTCACCTGAAACTACAGCATTAAAGAGGAAACATTATGGTAACACACATCTTTGAAGACTCAGTTGCTGTAGAGCATTTTATTTGACACTATAGAGTTAAAGAAAAGTAAATAAGCTATTTTTCTTACCTCCAAGACCTTACAGTGTGATAAAAGTAATAATGTGCCAAAGCATCATTAGCAAAATAAGCACTTTTTACTTGGGCTCATTCCAATGCAATGGAAAAGAGGATAGAAAGCTGAAACAGGACCTTTTGGGCTGAAAAAACTACAAAACAAATCTGCTCAAAAGAATAACCAGGATACAGGCTAAACAACAAAAATGTCAACACTAAGCTGGATGATATAAAAACAGAGCTTGTGGTGTTGATTGTATATATTGAGAAAATGTTGGTTTGAGAGTCTCAAAAGCTAAACTTTGGATATCCCTGGTCATTCTGGAGCTATTATAATATACTAGGAGTTGAGATGAAGCCTCATCTGTATTATATTGTTTTAGTTTCATTATGGGGACTTCCCTGACTACGATAATGCATTTGTGGGATTTCTCAGTAAACTTCTTGCTGCAGGAGAAAGAAATGGCACATTTCAAGATGCCTGGCATAGCAATTCTTTCTCTGTACTAAATATATTCTGTATATGAAATTCTTATTAACACTGTTGGTTAAAGCAAGATGGCAGAGGCCAGAGTGGGCAACCATATAATGGGAAAAATATTCTGATGTACCCATGTGGGAGACTGGTTAAGGTCAAAGGGAAGCATAGAGATTACTTTTAAATAGAAATCTCCTGTCCCTCCAAAAAATATCCAAGCCATCTGTCAGAGATAAGAGTCTGACCCAGAGGTTACAAAAATATAATATAAAGTAGAATTTAATATGTGTGTGGAGAAAGTTTAAAAACAGTGCTAAAGGAGTTCAGACTTAGAAATTTCAGATGTAAAGATCTTTTCACTTTGGGGCAGGAATCTGCATAGACCTTGTAGGGGAGATGGCATTTGATCCTGATAACGAAACTATCTAAAAATAATACAGAGTGCTTTGGGACATTTTTAAGCACACTGGACAATCATTTGTGAGGAATGTTAGGGACACATTTTTCCCATTAGACAGAATGAGCAAGAAACTGAAGAGGACTTTAACCCTTGACAGCTTCTACACAGATAGAGAGCAGACTCTAAATCCTGAGGAGACTAAAAACAGACAGTCTCCAGGTGAATCCCCAAAGGAAGAGATCAGCTGTTCCTCAGCACAGATGAATCTCATGGAGGAAATTAAAAAGGCTCTCACAAGGGAGCTAGAAGAAAAATGGGAGGCTTGGCAAAAGAGCCTGGAGAAGTCATTTAAAGAGAGAGTGGATAAAGAAATAAAATCCTTGAAAAATAGGATTAGTGAACTGGAAACAGAAAATAGCTCTCTAAAAAACAAAATTGGCGAAATGGAAAAAAATTCCACAGAACAAAAGAACTCAATGGGACAAGTAGAAAAAGATTTTAAAAAAGTGAGTGAAGAAAATACTTCACTGAAAATCAGAATTGAACAATTGGAATTGAATGACTCGAGGAGACAAGAAGAATCAGTCAAGCAAATCCAAAAAAATCAAACAATGGAAAAGAATGTAAAATACCTTCTGGGGAAGACAACAGACCTGGAAAACAGATCCAGGAGAGACAATCTGAGAATCATTGGACTCCCAGAAAAACATGATGAAAAAAAGAGCTGGACACAATTTTCCAGGAAATTATCAAAGAGAACTGCCCAGAAGTCATAGGAACAGAGGAAAAAATAAACATTGAAAGGATTCATCGATCACTCACTGAAAGGGATCCTAAAATCAAAACACCAAGGAATATAGTGGCCAAATGCCATAACCCTCAGACGAAGGAAAAAATATTGCAAGAGGCTAGAAAAACCCAATTCAAGTATCAAGGAGCCACAATAAGGATCACCCAGGATCTGGCAGCATCCACATTAAAGGATCGAAAGGCCTGGAATATGATATTCTGAAAGGCTAAGGAACTTGGTATGCAACCAAAAATAACTTACCCAGCGAGAATGAGCATCTTTTTCCAGGGAAGAAGATGGTCATTTAACGAAGTAAGCGAATTTCATCTATTTCTGATGAAAAAGCCAGAACTTAACAAAAAGTTTGATCTACAAATATAGAACTCAAGAGAAATCTAAAAAGGTAAAGATTAATCTTGGGAACTATATTTTGACTATATAGATGTATAAAGATTACATGTATACCTTGTTCTAGAAACTGATGTGGAAAGGACATTGTACCAGAAAAAGGGTAAAGTGGGGGTAGTGCATCTCATGAAGAGGCATAGGAAACCTATTATATCTGAGAGATAGAATGGAGGGGGATGAATATAGTGGGTATCTTACTGCCTTCAGAATTGGCTTTAAGTGAAAAATCTTAAGACATATTCAATCCATGGTGAAACTTCTCCCACCTCATTGAAAAGTGAGAAGGGAAAAATGAAAAGGGAAGGAATAAGCTAAGTGGAAGGGAATACGGTAACTGGGAGGGAAAGGGGTAAGATAGGGGGAGGAACTCTAAGGCGGGGGGAGGGATACTAAAAAGGGAGGGTGTGAGAAGCAAGTGGTGCTCACAAGCTTAATACTGGGAAGGGGGGGGAAGGGGAAAGAAGGGAGAAAAGCATCAACCGGGGTTAACAAGATGGCAAGTAATACAGAATTGGTCATTCTAACCATAAATGTGAACAGGGTAAACTCCCCCATAAAGAGGAAGCGGTTAGCAGAATGGATTAAAAGCCAGAATTCTACAATATGTTGTTTACAGGAAACACACCTGAAGCAGGGAGATACATGCAGGTTAAAGGTAAAAGGTTGGAGCAAAATCTACTATGCTTCAGGTGAAGTCAAAAAAGCAGGGGTAGCCATCCTGATCTCAGATCAAGCTAAAGCAAAAATTGATCTAATTAAAAGAGATAAGGAAGGGCACTATATCTTGCTAAAGGGTAGCATGGATAATGAAGCACTATCTATATTAAACATATATGCACCAAGTGGGGTAGCATCTAAATTCTTAAAAGAGAAATTAAGAGAGATGCAAGAAAAAATAGACAGTAAAACTATAATAGTGGGAGATCTTAACCTTGCACTCTCAGAATTAGATAAATCAAACCACAAAATAAATAAGAAAGAATTCAAAGAGGTAAATAGAATACTAGAAAAGTTAGATATGATAGATCTCTGGAGAAAATGTAATGGAGACAGAAAGGAATACACTTTCTTTTCAGCAGTTAATGGAACCTATACAAAAATTGACCATATATTAGGACATAAAAACCTCAAACTCAAATGCAGTAAGGCAGAAATAGTAAATGCATCTTTTTCAGACCACGATGCAATGAAAATTACATTCAACAAAAAGCCAGGGGGAAGTAGACCAAAAAATAATTGGAAACTAAATAATTTAATACTAAAGAATGATTGGGTGAAACAGCAAATCATAGACATAATTAATAACTTCACTCAAGAAAACGATAATAATGAGACATCATACCAAAATGTATGGGATGCAGCCAAAGCGGTAATAAGGGGAAATTTCATATCTCTAGAGGCCTATTTGTATAAAATAGAGAAAGAGAAGGTCAATGAATTGGGCTTGCAACTAAAAATGCTAGAAAAGGAACAAATTAAAAACCCCCAGTCAAACACTAAACTTGAAATTCTAAAAATAAAAGGAGAAATCAATAAAATTGAAAGTAAAAAAACTATTGAATTAATTAATAACACTAAGAGTTTTATTAGATAAACCCTTAGTAAATCTAATTAAAAAAAGGAAAGAGGAAAATCAAATTGTTAGTCTTAAAAATGAAAAGGGAGAACTCGCCACTAACGAAGAGGAAATTAGAGCAATAATTAGGAGTTACTTTGCCCAACTTTATGCCAATAAATTCGACAACTTAAATGAAATAGAAAAATACCTCCAAAAATATAGCTTGCCCAAACTAACAGAGGAAGAAGTAAATATCCTAAACAGTCCCATCTCAGAAAAAGAAATAGAACAAACTATCAATCAACTCCCTAAGAAAAAATCCCCAGGACCAGATGGATTTACATGTGAATTCTACCAAACATTTAAAGAACAATTAACCCCAATGCTAAATGAACTATTTGAAAAAATTGGGAATGAAGGAGTCCTACCAAACTCCTTTTATGACACAGACATGGTACTGATACCTAAACCAGGTAGGCTGAAAACAGAGAAAGAAAATTATAGACCAATCTCCCTAATGAATATTGATGCTAAAATCTTAAATAAAATATTAGCAAAAAGATTACAGAAAATCATCACCAGGATAATACATCATGACCAAGTAGGATTTATACCAGGAATGCAGGGCTGGTTCAATATTAGGAAAACTATTAGCATAATTGACTATATCAATAACCAACCAAACAAAAACCATATGATCATCTCAATAGATGCAGAAAAAGCATTTGATAAAATTCAACATCCATTCCTGATAAAAACACTTGAGAGCATAGGAATAAATGGACTTTTCCTTAAAATAGTCAGGAGCATATATTTAAAACCATCAGTAAGCATCATATGCAATGGGGAAAAACTGGAACCTTTCCCAGTAAGATCTGGAGTGAAGCAAGGTTGCCCACTATCACCATTATTATTTAATATTGTATTAGAAACACTAGCCTCGGCAATAAGAGTCGAGAAAGATATTAAAGGAATTAGAGTAGGCAATGAGGAAACCAAACTATCACTCTTTGCAGATGATATGATGGTATACCTAGAGAACCCCAGAGATTCTACTAAAAAGCTATTAGAAATAATTCATAATTTTAGCAAAGTAGCTGGCTACAAAATAAATCCCCATAAATCCTCAGCATTTTTATACATCACCAACAAAACCCAACAGCAAGAGATACAAAGAGAAATTCCATTCAGAATAACTGTCGATACCATAAAATATTTGGGAATCTATCTACCAAAGGAAAGTCAGGAATTATATGAGCAAAATTATAAAAAAGTCTCCACACAAATAAAGTCAGACTTAAATAATTGGAAAAATATTAAGTGCTCTTGGATCGGCCGAGTAAACATAATAAAGATGACAATACTCCCTAAACTAATCTATTTATTTAGCGCTATACCAATCAGACTTCCAAGAAAATATTTTAATGATCTAGAAAAAATAACAACAAAATTCATATGGAACAATAAAAAGTCGAGAATCTCAAGGGAATTAATGAAAAAAAAAAATCAAATGAAGGTGCCCTAGCTGTACCTGATCTAAAATTATATTATAAAGCAGCAGTCACCAAAACCATTTGGTATTGGCTAAGAAATAGATTAGTGGATCAGTGGAAAAGGTTACATTCACAAGACAGAATAATCAACTATAGCAATCTAGTGTTTGACAAACCCAAAGCCCCTAACTTCTGGGATAAGAATTCATTATTTGATAAAAACTGCTGGGATAATTGGAAATTAGTATGGCAGAAATTAGGCATGGACCCACACTTAACACCATATACCAAGATAAGATCAAAATGTGTCCATGACCTAGGCATAAAGAACGAGATTATAAATAAATTAGAGGAACACAGGATAGTTTATCTCTCAGACTTGTGGAGGAGAAAGAAATTTGTGACCAAAGATGAACTAGAGACCATTACTGATCACAAAATAGAAAATTTTGATTACATCAAATTAAAAAGCCTTTGTACAAATAAAACTAATGCAAACAAGATTAGAAGGGAAGCAACAAACTGGGAAAACATCTTCACAGTTAAAGGTTCTGATAAAGGCCTCATTTCCAAAATATATAGAGAACTGACTCAAATTTATAAGAAATCAAGCCATTCTCCAATTGATAAATGGTCAAAGGATATGAACAGACAATTTTCAGAGGATGAAATTGAAACTATTACCACTCATATGAAAGAGTGTTCCAAATCATTATTGATCAGAGAAATGCAAATTAAGACAACTCTGAGATACCACTACACACCTGTCAGATTGGCTAAGATGACAGGAAAAAATAATGATGAATGTTGGAGGGGATGCGGGAAAACTGGGACACTAATGCATTGTTGGTGGAGTTGTGAACGAATCCAACCATTTTGTAGAGCAATCTGGAATTATGCCCAAAAAGTTATCAAATTGTGTATACCCTTTGACCCAGCAGTGTTTCTATTGGGATTATATCCCAAAGAAATACTAAAGAAGGGAAAGGGACCTGTATGTGCCAAAATGTTTGTAGCAGCCCTATTTGTAGTGGCTAGAAACTGGAAAATGAATGGATGCCCATCAATTGGAGAATGGCTGGCTAAATTGTGGTATATGAATGTTATGGAATATTCTTGTTCTGTAAGAAATGACCAGCAGGATGAATACAGAGAGGACTGGCGAGACTTACATGAACTGATGCTAAGTGAAATGAGCAGAACCAGGAGATCATTATACACTTCAACAACGATATTGTATGAGGACATATTTTGATGGAAGTGGATTTCTTTGACAAAGAGACCTGAGTTTCAATTGATAAATGATGGACAAAAGCAGCTACACCCAAAGAAAGAACACTGGGAAACGAATGTGAACTATCTACATTTTTGTTTTTCTTCCCGGGTTATTTATACCTTCTGAATCCAATTCTCCCTGTGCAACAAGAGAACTGTTCGGTTCTGCAAACATATATTGTATCTAGGACATACTGCAACATATCCAACATATATAGGACTGCTTGTCATCTAGGGGAGGGGGTGGAGGGAGGGAGGGGAAAAATCAGAACAGAAATGAGTGCAAGGGATAATGTTGTAAAAAAATTACCCTGGCATGGATTCTGTCAATATAAAGTAATTATTAAATAAAAATTAAAAAAAAAGAAAAGAAAAGAAAACTTATTTGAGAACATTGTATATTTTCTTATATTAAAGAAAATGGACCTTCATAAGTTGACTTCTTTTGAATGTCTCTCAAGAAATCCAAAGTTGAGCAGAGTGTGTCACGTAAAAACTAAAGTGACAAAAAATACAAAAAAATAAAACCCCCCAAAAAGTCCATACAGAATGAAAAAGCTGAGGGATGTCACCTTATTTATATGCTGCGAGGATGGGACATGAATATTGTCACAGAAGTCTAACCTTGTCTAAGTGTAACTGATGGAAGAAAGAGAGTAACTGTGGGCTTGAATGATGAGACAGAATATCTGAAAGGTAGAAAACAGTGGAAAAAACAAATGATATAGTATTGTTAGAATTCAGAGCACTACAGGTTAAGACGATTCAAACAATGAATTGGTACAATAAGTCCATCTACTCATGAATCATTCTTTTACTTTGGAAGAATAAGTTAAATGTAAAAATCATTAATCAGTAACAAAGATTAAACATATGGAACTGGTGTGAACTGAATGGTCAAATAACTAGGTCAATTCCCAAGATCTCATTGCATCTTCCTTTTCCCAAAGCATAAGAATGTCTAGTTTTGGTTTCCTGTTATGCCCTTCTACTTAAGGGAAAATAATATGTCAACAATATAGAACTTTAGATCTATTTACATTATATATTGTATCCAGTTTGCTCACCCATAAAATGAGAAGTCATAACTAAATTTCTTCTAAGGATTCTCTTAGGATTTAATGTAACTTATGATAAATTAATTGGTGCTGTCTTTGTCTTATAATACATTCTCATGTATTTATATTAGGGAAGTTGTAATTCAAATTACAGGAAGTCAATGGGAGAAAAAACAACCTTAGAAAACAGTAACCCAATCGCCTTATGTTCAGGAAATTATGACTTAGACAAAGGGATATGCTCAAAGCTACAGAGTTAGTTAGTATTAGAAATGAAACAAGGGTGCTAGTCAGGTACTTTTTCTTATTATACTATGACAAGCTATTGAATTAATCATGGATACTATACTTAGGTTATTTAACTTTATTACAAAATAATAAGCCCAAAGACTTCAAGGATGCTATGAAATGAAAAACACTAGAAAAATGATTTAAAATTGAGATAGAACAAAAAGCAAATACATATTCCCTTACATGAGTTTGAAGCCTAAATTCTAAATGTTCATTTTTAAAAATACATATTTGTTAGTTTTTGGATATGTTGTTTAATTATTTACTTCATCTCTTTAGAAATATTAGCCAAGACATTCTAAGGATTCAAAAAAGTGTTTTACCATAATCATAATGAGAAAATTTTAAACAAGTCTAAGGTTATAATTGCTATTAATATTCTAATAGGCATGCCAATGTCCTCTGATAATTCTTTTGCCATATATATGAGGGTGCATTTCATGTATAGTAAATATTTGAAGTATGGGAAGCTCTTTTAACTAAGCCATGTACATGAATACATGTTTGCGCACACATATGGAGAAGGATACAACATTTTTAAAGATGCTGCCTATCAAATTCTATCTGTATAATGATGAATTTGGTGCTACATTTTTCAAGAAAATTTATTCAATCCTAATATACTTCTAGTGCATTAAAATTTTACTCTAATAATTTACTTTGTACCTAAGGGTACCAGGATTTCTAATTTTACAGAGGATTTTAATATTTTATACAAATTACCAATATCACAGGATCATTTTTTTCTTTTTACAAAGGACTTACAGACCTCAAAAGTGCTATCTTTATAAGTGACAACATTGTTATATATATATATATATATATATATATATATATATATATATATATATATATATATATACATATATATATCTTTATTTTTCTTTATATTACCATCTTTTAAATGTTAGTACTAGTTTTTTCCTTCATCAAGATTTTTGTGCATCAAATGAAACAATATTCATAAAGTACTCAGACAGTTATGTCTTGCAAATACTAGGCATTATATAAATGTTTATTCTCTTCTCCTATTTTCATGTATGCTTAACATTACAGTGTTTACTATTTTCCAGCCATAAGTTCACTGCAGTGAGTGTCTTCCTTGTTTTCTTGTGACATCAAGTAGATTGAATTAAAAAAAAAAAATAGGCTATACAAGAGTTACTCCTTGTCCTTTCCACATAATATCTAACATTTTTATTTCAATCAGAGAGTTTTTTTAAAACAATAATTTTATTTTAATTATGGATACTGTAGGACTGGAGAGGATCAAGTAATCTTAGAAAGCAAAATGTGATATTGAAAAGAAAAAGGTGGAGAGAAAATAAGTAAAGTAACTAAAGATAATATATTTTTTAATAATTATAACTTTTTATTGACAGAACCCATGCCTGGGTAATTTTTTACAACATTATCCCTTGCACTCACTTCTGTTCCAACTTTTCCCCTCCCTCTCTGCCCCCTCCCCCAGATGGCAAGCAGTCCTGTACATGTTTAGGTGTAGCTGCTTCTGTCCATCATTGAACAATTGAAACTGAGATCTCTTTGTTGAAGAAATCCACTTCCATCAGAATACATCCTCATACAGTATCATTGTTGAGGTATATAATAATCTCCTGGTTCTCCTCATTTCACTTAACATCAATTCATATAAGTCTCTCTAAGCCTCTCTGTATTCATCCTGCTGGTCATTTCTTACAGCACAAAAATACTCCATAACATTCATATAACACAGTTTATCCAACCATTCTCCAATTGATGGGCATCCATTCATTTTCCAGTTTCTAGCCACTACAAACAAGGCTGCCACAAACATTTCAGCACATACAGTTCCCTTTCCCTTCTTTAGTATCTCTTTGGGGTATAAGCCCAGTAGTAGCACTGCTGGGTCAAAGGGTATGCACAGTTTGATGACTTTTGGGACATAATTCCAGATTGCTCTCCAGAAGGGTTGGATTAATTCACAACTCCACCAACAATGGATCAGTGTCCTAGTTTTCCTGCATCCCCTCCAACATCCATCATTATTTTTTCCTGTCATCTTAGCCAATCTGAGAGGTGTGTAGTGGTATCTCAGAGTTGTCTTAATTTGCATTTCTCTGATCAATAGTGATTTGGAACACTCTTTCATATGAGTGGAAATAGTTTCAATTTCAGCATCTGAAAATTATATATTCATATCCTTTGACCATTTATCAATTGGAGAATGGCTTGATTTCTTATACATTAGAGTGAATTCTCTATATATTTTGGAAATGAAACCTTTTATCAGAACCTTTAACTGTGAAGATATTTTCCCACTTTGTTGCTTCCCTTCTAATCTTTTTGCATTAGTTTTGTCTGTATAAAGGGCTTTTTAATTTGATGTAATCAAAATTTTCTATTTTGTGATTAGTAATGATCTCTAGTTCATCTC
This sequence comes from Antechinus flavipes, assembly GCF_016432865.1. Lineage (NCBI taxonomy): Eukaryota > Metazoa > Chordata > Mammalia > Dasyuromorphia > Dasyuridae > Antechinus > Antechinus flavipes. The sequence continues at coordinate 408,115,407 of NC_067398.1, read as the reverse complement.
TGGTCACAAATTTCTTCCTCCTCCACAAGTCAGAGAGATAAACTATCCTATGTTCCTCTAATTTATTTATAATATCGTTCTTTATGCCTAAATCATGGACCCATTTTGATCTTATCTTGGTATATGGTGCTAAGTGTATGTCCATGGCTAATTTCTGCCATACTAATTTCCAATTATCCCAGCAGTTTTTGTCAAATAATGAATTCTTATCCCAAAAGTTAAGATCTCTGGGTTTGTCAAACACTAGATTGCTATAGCTGACTATTCTGTCTTGTGAACCTAACTTATTTCACTGATCAACTAATCTATTTCTTAGCCAATACCAAATGGTTTTGGTGACTGCTGCTTTATAATATAGTGTTAGATCAGGTACAGCTAGGCCACCTTCATTTGATTTTTTTTTTCCATTAATTCCCTTGAGATTCTTGACTTTTTATTGTTCCATATGAATTTTGTTGTTATTTTTTCTAGATCATTAAAATATTTTCTTGGGAGTCTGATTGGTATAGTACTAAATAAATAGATTAGTTTAGGGAGTATTGTCATCTTTATTATATTTGCTCGGTTTATCCAAGAGCACTTAATAGTTTTCCAATTATTTAAATCTGACTTCATTTGTGAGGAAAGTGTTTTGTAATTTTGCTCATATAATTCCTGACTTTCCTCTAGTAAACAGATTCCCAAATATTTTATGCTATTGATGGTTATTTTGAATGGAATTTCTCTTTGTATCTCTTGCTGTTGGATTTTGTTGGTGATATATAATAATGCTGATGATTTATGTGGAATTGTTTTGTATCCTGCAACTTTGCTAAAGTTGTGGGTTATTTCTAATAGTTTTAATTGATTCTCTAAGATTCTCTAATTATACCATCATATCATCTGCAAAGAGTTATAATTTGGATTCCTTATTACCTACTCTATTTCCTTTAATCTCTTTTTCATCTGTTATTGCCAAAGCTAGCATTTTTAATACAATGTTGAATAGTAATGATGATAGTGTACAATCTTGTTTCACTCCGATCTTATTGGGAATGTTTCCAGTTTATCCTCATTATATATGCTGATTATTGAAGGTTTTAAATAGATGCTAGTGACTATTTTAAGAAAAGTCAATTTATTTCTGTACTTTCTAGTATTTTTAAGAGGAATAGATATTGGATTTTATCAAATTCTTTTTCTGCATCTATTGAAATAATCATATGGTTTTTGTTAATTTGTTTGTTGATATAGTCAATTATGCTAATAGTTTTCCTAATATTGAACTAGTCCTGTACTCCTAGTATAAATCCTACATGGTCAAGGTGCATTATCCTGGGGATGATTTTTTGTAATACCTCTGCTAATATTTTAAGATTTTTGCCTCAATATTCATTAGAGAGATTGCTCTATAATTTTCTTTCTCTATTTTCATCCTGTCTAGTTTAAGCATCGGTACCTTGTCTGTGTCATAAAAGGAATTAGGCAGGAATCCTCCAATCTCTACTTTTTCAAATAGTTTATATAGTATTAGAGTTAATTGTTCTTTAAATATTTGACAGAATAAACATGTAAATCTATCTCGTCCTGGATATTTTTTTCTTGGGGAATTGATTACTAGTTTGTTCTATTTCTTTTTCTAAAATGAGACTATTTAAGTAATGAATTTCCTCTTCTGTTAATCTGGACAGTCTATCTTTTTATAGATATTACATCCTTTTGCTTAGGTTATACAGTAGGGCAAAATAACTCCTAATTATTGCTCTAATTTCCTCTTCATTGGTGGAAAGTTCTCCCTTTTTTGAGACCAATAATTTGATTTTTCTCTTCCCTTTTTCTTGTCAAATTAATTAAAGGTTTATCTATTTTGTTGGTTTTTTCATAAAGCCAACTCTTAGTTTTATTTTTAATTCAATAGGGTTTTTTGGCTTTCAATTTTATTAATTTTTCTTTTTATTTTTAGAATTTCAGGTTTGGTATTTGATGGGGCTTCATAAATTGTTGTTTTTCTAGCTTTTTTAATTTTGTGCCCAATTCATTGATCTTCTCTTTCTCTACTTTATGCGAGTAAGCCTCTAGAGATACAAACAAACTTTCCCCTTATTAACACTTTGGCTGCATCCCACAAATTTTGTTATGTTGTCTCAAAATTCATTCACAGGGATGAAATTATTGATTGTGTAAATGATTTGTTTCACCCATTCATTCTTTAGGATGAGCTTATTCAGTTTCCAATTACTTTTTGGTCTATTTTCCCTGCTTTTTTATTGAAAATAATTGTTAATGAATTGTGATCAGAAAAAAAAAATGCATTTATTTCTATCTTTCTACATTTGATTTTGAGATTTTTATGTCCTAATATATGGCCAGTTTTTGTATAGGTTCATTGTACCTTTGAGAAGAAAGTCTATTCCTTTCTGTCTCCATTCAATTTTCTCCAAAGATCTATTCTACCTATTTTTTCTAATATTCTATTTACCTCTTTAACTTCTTTCTTATTTATTTTGTGTTGTGATTGATCTGTTTCTGAGAGAGCAAAGTTGAGATTTCCCCACTATTATAGTTTTGCTGTCTATTTTTTTCTTGCAATTCTCTTAACTTCTCTTTTAAGAATTTAGATGCTATAGTATTGGTGCATATATGTTTAATAATGTTATTGTTCATTATCTATGGTACCCTTTAGCAAGATATGATTTGCTTCCTTATCCCTTTCAATTAGATTAATTTTTGCTTTTGCTTGATCTGAGATCAGGGTGGCAAACTACTTGGCTTTATTATTATTATTATTATTTTTACTTCACCTGAAACATAATGGATTCTGCTCTATCTTTTTAACTTTACTTTGTATATATCACTCTACTTTAAATGTTTTGCTTATAAATAACACATTGTAGCGTTCTGGTTTTTAATCCAGTCTGCTATCATCTTCTATTTTGTGGGAGAGTTTGCTCCATTCACATTTACAGTTAAAACTACTAATTCTGTATTTCCTGCCATCTTATTAATGCCAAAATATACTTTTCTCTTTCTTTTCCCCTTTCCCTCCTCACCAGTATTTTACTCATGAGCACCATTTGGCTCAAGCAGCCCTCCCTTTTTGAAACCTCTCTCCCTTTCTTGTACCTTTCCCCTACTATTTCTGTTTCTCTTTCTATTGGCCTACTCTTTACCTTTTCCCTTTTCTCTCCCACTTTCCTATAATGTGAGAGAAGTTTCTCCATGAAACAAAATATGTCTAACATTCTCTCTTTGCACCAAATCTGAGGAGAGTAAGTTTCACACAACGATCATCCCTCTACCTACTTTCCCTCAATTATAATAAGTTTTCTTTGTTTCTTTATAAGATGTAATTTCCTTTATTTTACCTCCATCTCGACTTTTTCCTGTGTAATCCCCATTCTACCTTGTAATTTTTGGGCTAGCTTTCTGTCATAGTCTGACCCAGTCTGACTCAGTCTAACCCAGTCTCTTCCAGCAGTCTTTCAATCTGCCAGTCTCAACTAATCTCCCCAGAGTCTAAATTTGTCCCCAGTTTAAATATGCTATTACAAGTACAGCATTACAATATACCGAGTACGTATGAGTTAGGGGATCATTACATCACCATACTTAGTACTAAATATATATGTGAACTAGAAAATAATCATCTCATCAATTTCACTGAGTTAACACCTTGTTTCAAATATACTTCTCCAAAGTTCTGGCCCTTTATACCACCTCTAGTTTCTTTTGTAGAGGTTTTTATAAAAATCTCTAGTTTTTTTTTTATTTTAATAGTAAAATCCAATTATACATTCACTATCTATGTATAACCATAACAGAGATATAGTTGTTAAAAGTTCTTTCTGCTTTACATTTTTATGCTTCTCTTGAGTTCTATATTTGGAGATCAAATTTTTTGTGCAGTTCTGGTCTTTTCATCAGGAATAAATGAAATTCACTTGTTTAGTTGAATATCTATCTTCTTTCCTGAAAGGAAATATTCAGTTTAGAGGGGTAGTTTATTCTTGGTTGCACTACAAGTTCCTTTGCCTTTTGGAATATCAATTACCAGGTCCTTTGATCCTTTAAAGTAGAAGCTGCTATGTTCCAGGTAATCCTTATTGTGGCTCCTTGGTATTTGAATTGTTTCTTTCTGGTTGCTTGCAATATTTCTCCTTGGTCTGATAATTCTGAACTTTAGTCACTATATTTTTTGGAGTTTTCATTTTGGGGTCTCTTTAAGGAGGTGTTCAGTGAATTCTTTCAATGGCTATTTTACCTGCTGATTCTAGGATGCCAGAGCAATTCTCTTTGATGATTTCCTGAAAAATAATGTTTAAGCTCTTTTTTTCATCATGATTTTCAGGAAGTCCAATAATGCTTAGATTGTCTCTCCTAGATCTGTTTACCAGGTCACTTGTTTTCCCAAATAGGTATTTTATATTTTCTTCTAATTTCTCATTTTTTGATTATGCTTAACTTATTTTTCATGTCTCATTCAGTCGTTCATTTCCATTTGTTCAGTTCTTATTTTTAGTTAATTATTTTCATTTACTTTTTTAAAGTTCTTTTATATTTGCTCAATTGAATATTTAAATAATTTGTTTTGTTCTGTGGATTTTTTTCCACTTCACAAATTCTGTTTTTTAAGGAGTTATTTACCTTTTCCATTAAACAAATCCTATTTTTCAGGGAACTGTTTTCTTTTTCCATTTCACAAATTCTTTTTTTTTTTTTTCAGGGAATAGTTTTCTTTCCATTTTGTCAAATCTATTTTGTAAGGAGTTGTATGCTTTTTCTATTTTGCTAAGTCAATTTTGTAAGCTATTTTCTTCAGATAATTTCTCTGTTTTTTAATTTTCCGAACTCTCTTGTAAAGTTTTCATTTCCTTTCCCTATTTTTCTTCCAGATCTCTTTTGACAACCTTTTTATTTCTTCTAGATGAGCCTTGTGTGATTGGGACCAATTAATATCACCTTTGGGGTTTTCATCTGGAGATAACATGCTTTTTAATAATCTCTTCAGTTTTTGAAATCTGATCTTCTTTTTCACCATAAAACCTTTTTAAGGTCAGAGTTCTTTTTGCTTTTTTACTCATTTTTTTTAAAAATGAGATCTGCTTTTAGATTAAGGGAGATTGTCCAAGCTTCTGCTATAAGCAGCAGCGGCTGCATTGGGTCAGTGCTGACTGACTTCTGGTGTTGGCTGGACATGACCAGGTTCTATAAAATCCTGATGTTTTGGGGATCATTATTTATCTTCTGTTTGTGTTGAAAGTTTTATAACTTCTCTGCTGATCTATTTGATTGCATCCAGGGAAGAGTAGCCAACACTGCTGTGGATTCCTCCCCATAGATTCTCTGCTGCAAGAAAGTATCACCATCCCAGTCTGCACTGCCTGCACTTGACATCTGTGCTAGGTCTGCTTGTGCTTGGCCCATATCCCTCTGTACTTGATTGAAATAGACGTGTTCTAGAGATATTTGAGATTATCTTCTTCTGGTAATTTGTTACACTCCCAATATTCGTGGGTTATGCCAGTTCAGAACTAATTCAGAGGCTGGATTTGGTATTTAGAAGAGATCCAAAACAAAACAAATAAAAAAACAAAACATGTGTTCTCTCTGCCATCTTGGCTCTGTTGTACCCCCTGCAAACTCTGATTTGAATTCTGAGCATTCTGACTCTATCCTGACTCAACATAGTATCCACTTAGCTACCCCAAGCCACCTTGCAAACTTTAACTCTATACTAGGTTTTAAATACAAAATCAAAGTTTATTTATTCTATCAATCTATTTTAGAATGAACATAGTGTAAGCATTTCTGAAATAGTGTAATTTATAAATGTATACTTTAATATTTTGAGAGAGAGCAATTTTATATCTTGTTAACTTGTTTGGAGCATGCTGATTTTATGTATCTTTTCAAGTAAATGGTGAATAATGTATGAAATGAAGTAGAATTTGCACCTGCCCTCTACCCTTCATTCCCCAAAGGATTTCTCAATTACTATTTTTCATGCTGAGCTAAGCTGTTTAAAGCAATGCCTAGAAAGGACAATTTTCAAAAGTGACCATATAAATTATGTGCATAAATCCTGTATTTGTATTGGCAAATGGATCCTTAGGAGCACAAAATGGATAATTGCAGCACTGATGCCCATTTACACATGGGAATGCTTGATTAAGAAATGATTTTTATGCTTCTGTTTTGAAAACTAGGCCTACAATATTGCTAGACAGAAAAATTAGCATGGATTGGAAATGTAAAATATAGGAAATGCAAAATTAATAATATAATTTGTTTTACTTTCTTTTCTATATTAATTATTATAAAAATAGCACACCTTTGTCAGAAATACAACATTTGAAGTATTGAAAAAAGAATTTAGATATCTTCAGTTTAAACATTTGTGTTTTCAGTGAACATAGTATATCAGTAATCAGTACAATCAATAATCAGTTTATCTGAGGTAGTGACTAGCAAAAGCTTACATTTTATGAAGAGGATGAAGAAAACATAATGAAAGACATTTTTTATAGAATTATCATAATACTAGTAATTCATAAGCAAAAATTCAATTCAAAAGCTAGTGTGCATTATTTATTTAGCATAAAATTACAAGAATTAAAATAATTCCAAAGGACAACATTCATAGCTTTTAAATAAAAATAATAAAGATATCCAGCTGTCATGGTTTTGAGAGCAAAAATTAAACTTATATAGCAATCATTTTTTGAAATACAATTGCTTCTGAAGAATCAAAGGTAAAGAGATCTCTTTGTTAAAAACACATCTATTTCTTTTAATAAAACATTATAATCTAGTCTTGTATCTCATGGTATGTTTTCATATGAGCAGTATATGGCTCTCTATGAAGAATTTTTTTAAAGTGTTCATTAATGCTTTTATTTAAGTGGTATTTTCTGAAACAATAGAGAACAATAGAGGCCTCACCTTATTTTTATGTTTTTGGAGAACACTAATTGGTAAATAATTTATAAAATAAATAAAAGACTAAAAAAGAAAAAAAAAACCTTCATGTTCCTATCAAACAAGAATTAGCAATAAACTTTCAGCAATTAACTTCTGCTGATAAAACAAACAAAATACTCATGCTGCTCATCAGTAAACTTAATCTTAACTTATGGTTTTCTTTTAAATGTGAGATCACTTGAAGTCCTTACCTTAAAAACATATTATAAGCAATGAAGGCATTTTCATTTTGTTTCTCATTCTTATCTCTTCCTAATACTTTGAGGACTTTCTTGTGGCTGCACTAAAATTTAAGAACAAGATCAAGAGAGGACAAAATATTTTAGGCATTACTAAGTCAATCCACTCCTATTTAATGAAATATTTATTAAGTGCCTATAATGTGTGAAGGATATTTTAGCCTCTGAGAATAAAAAGAGAAAGCTGTCAGACTAAATGATATGGAATATTTTTAGAGGTTTCTCAGAGAGAACTATTGAGAATGTAATATGACTAAAACCAAAAGAAAACTTGATGAATGGAATAAGAGTTTTTGTGTTCTTATCATAAAAACACTTAATGATAGTAATATCCTTTCTCTATCCACTGCATCTAACTTAGACCAAAACTGCCAGTTGATAATGAGTTGAGACAAGTGATGAACAGAAGGAAGAAAGTAGAATTACCTTTGGGAAATTATTCACTGTTTATTGATCTCAAAATTCTATCTGAACTTAGGCCTTTATATTAGCCCTCTTTAAATATTTATTTTTTTGCAAATTAAGAGAACTGTGAGATACCCCTACAGATTGGCAAAGATGACAGGAAAAGGCTATGAGGAATATTGGAGGGGACATGGGAAAAGTGGTACACTAATAGATTGTGGATGGAACTGTGAACAGATCCAATCATTCTGCAGGGCAATTTGGAACTATGCTAAAAAAAATTATCAAACTGTGCATACCCTTTGACCAAGCAGTGTTTCTAGTGTGCCTATATCCCAAAGTGATCTTAAAGGAAAGAAAGAGACTCACGTGTGCAAAAATGCTTGAGGCAACCCTTTTCTAAGTGACAAGAAACTGGAAATTGAGTGGATGCCCATCATTTGGAGAATGGCTGAATAAATTATGGTATATGAATGTCATGGAATATTAGTGTTCTGTAAGAAATAGTAAGGAGGATGATTTTAGAGAGGCCTGGAGAGATTTACATGAACTGATGCTAAGTGAAATGAGAAGAACCAGGAAAGCATTAAACATGGCAACAACAAGATTATACGGTGATCAATTCTGATGGAAATGATTCTTTCCATCAATAAGATGATTGAGGCTAGTTGCAATGATCATGTGGTGGAGAGAGCCATCTACACCCAGAGAGGGATTACAACATAACATTCTTTTTCTTTTTGTTGTTGTTCATTTGCATTTTGTTTTATTAATCATTTTCTTTCCTTTTTGATCTGATCTTTCTTGTGCAGCAACATAATTGTACAAATATGTTTACATATATTTAATTTAACATATTTTAACATTTATAATCTATATATTGGGTTATTTGCCATCTAGGGAGGAGATGGGGGGAAGAAGGGGAAAATATGGAACACAAAGCTATGCAAGGATCAATATTGAAAAATTATCTGTGCATATGTTTTGAAAATAAAAAGTTTTAATAATAAAAAAATCTTTATTTTCCCCCTGGGGTATCATCTGACTTCTATCAGGTTGGCTAAGATGACAAGAAAACATAATGATAAATATCAGAAATGATGTGGGAAAATTGAAATACTAATGCACTGTTGGTGGAGACAGTCATTCTGGACAGCAATTTGTAACTATGCCAAAACGGCTATAAAACTAATATTCTTTGATCCAGCAGTGTCACTACTGGTCTTATTCCAAAGAGATAAAAAAGCGAAGAAAGGACCCTTCTGCAAAAAATGCTTGTAGCAGTTCTTTTTTTGTGTTGGCAAGAAATTCAAAATTTATTGGATGCCCTTCAGTTGGAAAATGACTGAATAAATTGTGGTATACAAATGTAATTGGATAATGATAAGCAGACTTTTCTAAAAAATCTGGCAAGAGTTACATAACTGATGCTGAGTGAAGTGAGCAGAACCAGGAGAACATTGTACACATTAACTACAAAGTTATATATTCAACAATGATTAATCTAACTCTTCTAAGCAATACAATAATGCAAGATAATCAACTTAAACTTGGGATAGAAATGTCATCCATATCCAAAAAGAGAACTATGGAGACTGAATATAAATCAGAGCATACTATTTTCACCTTTTATTTGTTTGCTTTTTTTCTCATGATTTTCCCCTTTTATTCTGAATTTTATCTTACAACATTACATATGAAAATATGTTTAAAATGTGTGTATATGTATAACCTTTATTAAATTGCTTGCTGTCTTGGGGAGAGGGGAGCTAAGGCAGAAAAAGAAAAACATTAGAAACTCAAAATCTTACAAAAATGAATGTTGAAAATTATTTCATGTTACTCTTTGGGGTAGAAGCTTTTTTTTTTTTTTTTTTTTTACTCCAATGTCCTCCTCTGATAATAAACCCTAGTCTTCTTTATTCCCATAGTATATTTCTATGGTAGGGTTCTTTCTTCTTTGCCAGTTCATTTATTTTAATAAAAAGTATTAGTGTGAATACCTCTAAACCTGGGGTGAGGAGGGTGATCTCTCTAGTTTCACTTCAGGTCTCCCCTCTGACCAGGAACCCCAGTCTAAGAACTCCATTCTTCAGTAAGTGCCCACAGCCTGCAGTGTCTCTGCCCTGCTACCTCTGTACAAAGGAATGCTGATTTCTTCTTGCCCATGACTGCATCCCACAGCACAGCTTAGTCTGGTGTTCTATTTAGCCAAAGTTCTCTCAGTCTTCCTGAACTGAGACCCAGAATACACAATAAAGTTTCTGTGGTTTCTGCTGAGGCTTCAGTCACCTCCAGCTATCCTCAGGGCTTCCCACTTGGCCTTCTTCAGATATTCTTGAATTGTCTCAGAAGAACTCCTGTCCTACCCCAAGTCTTTTTGAAGTTTCATAAATCTATGTTTGCCCTGAGGTGCAAATTTGCTCTATCAATAGCGGAAATTAAGAGAGCTTGAAATTTACCAACCTACTCTACCATGTTCCCAGAATCCTTCCATATCTATCTTATTTAAGTCATTTTATGATCCTTGATGACAGGCTTGCAAGAAGAAAATTTCATCTTTCCCCCATTACATTGTAATATTTCATTTTTCTTTAGGCCATTATGTTCAACTTTTTTGTATATTTCTTTTGACTCCTATGTGTATTATTCAAACTTTTAATTCAGTTGCTAAAACTTCTCTATTTCATTACAAGTCTATTTTCTCCCTATAAGATTATATACAGTCTTACTAGGAAAGACATTAGTTGTAATTTTATAACCTTTGTTTTTGGAACACTGTATTTCAAATTATCCATTTCTTTATAGTGGTAGTTGCTTAATTATGTATTACCCTGGCTAGCTCCTTGGTACTTGATTGTTTTCCTCATTACTTGCAGTAATTTTTTTTTTCTTTCACTCAAAAGTTGTAGATGCTATTATGTTCTTACAGCTTTTCATTTGTGAGTTTCTTTCAGGAGGTGATATTACTTCTATTTTCACTGTCATGTCTAGTTCTACTTTTCTGGTTTTTATGCACTTTAATTCCCTCCATGTACACTATTATCTAGTGACACAGATTGCCTCCCTTTTCTTGAACACTATATAGTCCACCTACTGCTTCTGTGACTTTTCTACGAGTATACCTGAAACCAGGAATGTTCTCCTTCATTTTTTTTTTTTTTTTGGTTCCTAGCTTCATTCAAATCTCAGTTCAAATCTTATATTTTTCAAGAATCTTCTCCCTTTCCCTTTCTCTATCACTATGTATTTCATATTTTTAGTTTCCTTGTTTTTATTTTGTTTGAATTAAAGTTCTTTGCTCTTTGTGTTCCCTAATATTTCCTTGGGATGGGATAGGGAGCATCCAATCAAACTATTTATTTGATATTTTAAGAACAATATTTTATTTTTATAGAGCTTTTCAGTTTGCAAAAAGGCAATACTTAGAATAACCTTATAAGCTAGGTTGAGCTAGAAATCCAATTTTGGAAATTTAAATCCTGAGACTCAAAGAAGTTACTTAGTCATGTAACTGGTAAAATGAAAAAACTGAAACTTCTTTGATGCCACGTACAGTGACTTTTCTATTAATACTAGTATCTTCCTCTCAGATTATCTTGTATATATCTTATTTGTATTAATTACTTGCATGCACTCAATAAATTGTGAACTCCTTTGGGGAAGGGATTGCTTCTAGCTTTTCTTTATATAGCCTGAAGTTAAAATGGTACCTGGCATATTAGAAAAATGGAATATATGGTTTTTGACTGATTAACTGGGATGGGATTACAAAGGAGGAAAAACAGAATTTTGGAAGAAGAGATTGTATGACAATAGGTAATATGGAGAAGATAGGAGGGAAAAAACAAAACATACAAGGAGAAGAACAACATTTATGTATATAATTGTTGGTATGTTGTGTACCTCATTAGAATATGAGCTCTTTGTGGATAATCACCTTGAATTTACATTTTAATAAACAAAATGATTAATAAATACATTTTGACTTAATCAAATTATGTCTTTTGCAATTTTATTTTATGACATCTCAAAGTCTAATATCCAGACTCTTTGTAGACAAATTTTCAGGTATTCTAGTAATTCTTAAATTATCTCTCTTTCATTAATTTTCCAGAAGAATTATTCTTAATATGAAAGGAAACACATATCTGTTTTTGAAAATTATTTTGACTTTGTTTTCATACTTATCATTGTTTAGTCATTAATATTTCCTTGGTTCATTATAATTAGTGTGATAACTAGCCTGAATGGCTTCTGAAGATTTGCAAAGCACCTTACAAATAGGATTTCATTTTATTCCTACAAAAATCTTGAGATCTAGGTGCTATTATTATCCTCATTTTACAGATAAGGAAACTAAGGAAAATTATGATTAAGTAAGTAACTTGCCCATGATTGCACAACTAGCTGATGCCAAGATTGAACTTATATCTACTTATTTCCTCTAGTATGAATTTCATTTATAAATTCAATTTATATAAAAGCAAGACTGGGCAGATGGAAAACAAAGTGAAATATCCTATTGGAAAATACAAGTAACCTGAAAAATAGATCTAGGAGAATTTAAAAATCATTGGTCTTCTACAAAGCCATGATTACTTGGATGTAATATTTCAAGAAATTAGCAAGAAAAAATTGTCCTTATATTTAAAACCGAATGGTAAACTAGAAATTAAAAGAATTCACCTATCACCTTCTGAAAGACATCACAAAATGAAAATTCCCAGGCATATTATAGCCAAATTCAGAAACTAACAGATCAAGGAAAAAAAATATTGCAAATTTCCAGAAAGAAAGTACAATGGAATCACAATAAGAATAACACAAGATTTAGTAGCATCTACATTAAAGGATCTGAGTGCCTGGGATATGATATTCCTGAGAGCAATGGAGTTAGTATTATAACCACGAATCATTTACCCAGCAAAACTGAGTATAATCCTTCAGGGGTAAAGATGAGTATTTAATGAAATCGAGGACTTTCAAGCATTCTTGAAAGAATAGAGATTAATAGAAAATTTGATTATCAAATACAGAACTCAGCATTATAAGAAAGTATTCAGGGAAGGGAAATCAAAAAGGATTTAATAAGGTGTATCTGCTTACATTCCAACATAGGAAGATGATACTTGTAATTAACTCATAAGAACTTTCTCATTATTATAGTAGTGAAATAGAATGCATACATATATATACATATGTATATTTGTATATATGTGTATATATGCATACATATATACACATATACACACATATATGAAAGGACAGACAGACAGAAGGTATAGGTGTGATAAGATTTTTAAAATAAAATAACATTTTTAAAATAAAGCTAAGGGTTGAATGAGGAATGATGATGTGAGAGAAAGGGAAAGGGAGGGGTGGAATGCCTAAATTATCTGTCATAAAAGAGTAAAGAAAAAAGCTTTTTCAGTGGAGAGGAAAAGGTCAAGTGAAGTAGAAGGTGTGAACCTTACTCTCATTAGAACTGGCTCAAAGAGGAAATAACATGTACACTCAACATGGGCACAGAAATCTATATTTCCATGCAGGAAAGCATGAGAGGAAGGGAATACAAGAAGTAGGGAAGGTGTTAGAAGAAAATGCATATTGGTATAGGGTGTGGTCAGAAGCAAAACATTTTTGAGGTCACTCAGGGTGAAGGAAGAGATAGAATAAAATAAATGGGGATGGAGGAATACAAATAGCAATAGAAACAATGAAAGGAATTTTGAAACAAGTTACTTTGATGAAGGCCTCATTTCTCAAGTGTCCTGGAAAGTGAGTAAAATTATTTTTAAAAAATAGAGACTTTCCCTAGTTGATAAATTATTAAAAGTTAAGAACCATGTCCAAAGGGTGATAAAATCATATATATCCTTTGACCTAACAATACTGCCATTATATGTGAATCCTAAAAGAGATTTTTAAAAAATCATTTATTATAGTGAGTTTATTATTTTTAATACAAACTGCTTTATAAATCATGTTGGGAGAGAAACATCAGAACAAAAGAGAAAAACCATGGGTGAGATAAAAAACATAAAAAAGGGAACACAATATGTTTTGATTTACATTTAGTCTCCTTAGATCTTTTTCTGGATGCAGATGGCTTTTTCTGTCCAAAGTCTATTGAGATTGCTTTGGATCACTGAACCATTGAGAAGAAACATGCCTTCCTTAGTTGATCATTGGACATTCTTGCTGCTATTGTGTACAATGTATTTCTGCTTCTGTTTTTTCAATCAACATCAGTTCTTGTAAATCTTTCCAGGCCTTTCTATAATCAGATTGTTCATCATTTTTTTTTTTTTACAATAATAGTATTCCATTGCTTTCATGTACCACAGCTTATTCATCCATTCCCCAATTGAAGTCCATCCACCCTTTTTCCAGTTTTTTGCTACCACAAAAAGAGTTGCTAGAACAATTTTTGGACATGTGGGTCCTTTTTCTTTCTTAATTATTTACTTGTGATAAGACCCAGTAATGGTGTTGCTAGGTCAAAGAGTATGTATGGTTTTATAACCTTTGGGGCATATTTACAGATTGCTCTCCAGAATGATTGGATCATTTCTCAACTCCACTAATAATGCATTTATGTCCCACTTTTCTCACATGCTCTCCAATATTTATCATTATTTTCTTCTGTCATTTTAGCCAACCTGAGAGATGTAAATTTAATTTGCATTTCTCTAATCAAAAGTGATTTAGAGGATTTTTTGTGTAATTATAAATGGCGAGACTTCTGGTTAAGATGGCAGAGAGGAGGCACACAGCTGTGTAAGCTCCACGCTTTCTCTCACTATCCATCTCATTACAAGCCTCTGAATTAATGCTTGACTGAAAAAAAAACCCCACAAATAGTTACCAAGAGAAGCCATCCTTGAGATTCGCCAAGAAAGATCTGTCTTTACTGGAGGGCTGGGACGGTTTTAGATCGGGCGCAGGCGGCGGGCAGCGGCAGTGAGAGCACTGGAGCAGACTGGAAAGGGGGTGGGGAGTGATCGCAGCCGTCTCTGCAGGGAGAGCTTCACTACAGGTTTGGATACTTTGCCCTGGCAGCAAGTCAGCAGCCCAGCAGAGAAGCTAAAAACACCGGGGCTGAAGAATACAACCCCAAACAGCTGGAGTCTCTCGGGACCTGGCCACCTCCCCCTCCCCCTCACAGTGACTCAGCACGCTCTTGGATCTCAGAGCGCAGGTGTAGCACAGTCGGGCTAGTGCCTCACTGCTGCCCCCCGCAGTCTGTAGAGGAAGCTCGGTAACACACCCAGCCCCTCCCCCAAAGAAAGACTCCATTTTTCTCTTTTTTTCTTTGCTAGTTTGTCTTTGATTATTAGACAGAATGAGTAAGAAACTGAAGAGGACTTTAACCCTTGACAGCTTCTATACAGATAGAGAGCAGACTCTAAATCCTGAGGAGACTAAAAACAGACAGTCTCCAGGTGAATCCCCAAAGGAGGAGATCATCTGTTCCTCAGCACAGATGAACCTCATAGAAGTGATTAAAAAGGCTCTCACAAGGGAGCTAGAAGAAAAATGGGAGGCTTGGCAAAAGAGCCTGGAGAAGTGAGTTAAAGAGAGAGTGGATAAAGAAATAAAATCCTTGAAAAATAGGATTGGTGAACTGGAAACAGAAAAGAGCTCTCTAAAAAACAAAATTGGCGAAATGGAAAAAAATTCCACAGAACAAAAGAACTCAATGGGACAAGTAGAAAAAGATTTTAAAAAAGTGAGTGAAGAAAATACTTCACTGAAAATCAGAATTGAACAATTGGAATTGAATGACTCGAGGAGACAAGAAGAATCAGTCAAGCAAATCCAAAAAAATCAAACAATGGAAAAGAATGTGAAATACCTTCTGGGGAAGACTACAGACCTGGAAAACAGATCCAGGAGAGACAATCTGAGAATCATTGGACTCCCAGAAACACATGATGAAAAAAAGAGCCTGGACAATATTTTCCAGGAAATTGTCAAAGAGAACTGCCCAGAAGTCATAGGAACAGAGGAAAAAATAAACATTGAAAGGATTCATCGATCACCCACTGAAAGGGATCCTAAAATCAAAACACCAAGGAATATAGTGGCCAAATGCCAGAACCCTCAGACGAAGGAAAAAATATTGCAAGCAGCTAGAAAAACCCAATTCAAGTATCAAGGAGCCACAATAAGGATCACCCAGGATCTGGCAGCATCCACATTAAAAGATCGAAGGGCCTGGAATATGATATTCTGAAAGGCTAAGGAACTTGGTATGCAACCAAAAATAACTTACCCAGCGAGAATGAGCATCTTTTTCCAGGGAAGAAGATGGACATTCAACGAAGTAAGCGAATTTCATCTATTTCTGATGAAAAAGCCAGAACTTAACAAAAAGTTTGAGCTACAAATATAGAACTCAAGAGAAATCTAAAAAGGTAAAGATTAATCTTGGGAACTATATTTCTGCTATAAAGATGTATAAAGAATACATGTATACCTTGTTCTAGAAACTGATGTGGAAAGGACATTGTACCAGAAAAAGGGTAAAGTGGGGGTAGTACATCTCATGAAGAGGCATAGGAAACCTATTATATCTGAGAGAAAGAATGGAGGGGGATGAATATAGTGGGTATCTTACTGCCTTCAGAATTGGCTTTAAGTGAAAAATCTTAAGACATATTCAATCTATGGTGAAACTTCTCCCACCTCATTGAAAAGTGAGAAGGGAAAAGTGAAAAGGGAAGGAATAAGCTAAGCGGAAGGAATACGGAAACTGGGAGGGAAAGGGGTAAGATAGGGGGAGGAACTCTAAGGCGGGGGGGAGGGATACTAAAAAGGGAAGGCTGTGAGAAGCAAGTGGTGCTCACAAGCTTAATACTGGGAAGGGGGGAAAGGGGAAAGAAGGGAGAAAAGCATAAACCGGAGTTAACAAGATGGCAAGTAATACAGAATTGGTCATTCTAACCATAAATGTGAACAGGGTAAACTCCCCCATAAAGAGGAAGTGGTTAGCAGAATGGATTAAAAGCCAGAATCCTACAATATGTTGTATACAGGAAACACACCTGAAGCGGGGAGATACATGCAGGTTAAAGGTAAAAGGTTGGAGCAAAATCTACTATGCTTCAGGTGAAGTCAAAAAAGCAGGGGTAGCCATCCTGATCTCAGATCAAGCTGAAGCAAAAATTGATCTAATTAAAAGAGATAAGGAAGGGCACTATATCTTGCTAAAGGGTAGCATGGATAATGAAGAACTATCTATATTAAACATATATGCACAAAGTGGGGTAGTATCTAAATTCTTAAAAGAGAAATTAAGAGAGCTGCAAGAAGAAATAGACAGTAAAACTATAATAGTGGGAGATCTCAACCTTGCACTCTCAGAATTAGATAAATCAAACCACAAAATAAATAAGAAAGAAGTCAAAGAGGTAAATAGAATACTAGAAAAGTTAGATATGATAGATCCCTGGAGAAAATGTAATGGAGATAGAAAGGAATACACTTTCTTTTCAGCAGTTCATGGAACCAATACAAAAACTGACCATATATTAGGACATAAAAACCTCAAACTCAAATGCAGTAAGGCAGAAATAGTAAATGCATCCTTTTCAGACCACGATGCAATGAAAATTACATTCAACAAAAAGCCAGGGAGAAGTAGACCAAAAAATAATTGGAAACTAAATAATCTCATACTAAAGAATGATTGGGTGAAACAGCAAATCATAGACATAATTAATAACTTCACTCAAGAAAACGATAATAATGAGACATCATACCAAAATGTATGGGATGCAGCCAAAGCGGTAATAAGGGGAAATTTCATATCTCTAGAGGCCTATTTGTAAAAAATAGAGAAAGAGAAGGTCAATGAATTGGGCTTGCAACTAAAAATGCTAGAAAAGGAACAAATTAAACCCCCCAGTCAAACACTAAACTTGAAATTCTAAAAATAAAAGGAGAGATCAATAAAATTGAAAGTAAAAAAAAAAAAACTATTGAATTGATTAATAAAACTAAGAGTTGGTTCTATGAAAAAACCAACAAAATAGACAAACCCTTAGTAAATCTGATTAAAAAAAGGAAAGAGGAAAATCAAATTGTTAGTCTTAAAAATGAAAAGGGAGAACTCGCCACTAACGAAGAGGAAATTAGAGCAATAATTAGGAGTTATTTTGCCCAACTTTATGCCAATAAATTCGACAACTTAAATGAAATAGAAAAATACCTTCAAAAATATAGCTTGCCCAAATTAACAGAGGAAGAAGTAAATATCCTAAACAGTCCCATCTCAGAAAAAGAAATAGAACAAACTATCAATCAACTCCCTAAGAAAAAATCCCCAGGACCAGATGGATTTACATGTGAATTCTACCAAACATTTAAAGAACAATTAACTCCAATGCTAAATAAACTATTTGAAAAAATAGGGATTGAAGGAGTCCTACCAAATTCCTTTTATGACACAGACATGGTACTGATACCTAAACCAGGTAGGCTGAAAACAGAGAAAGAAAATTATAGACCAATCTCCCTAATGAATATTGATGCTAAAATCTTAAATAAAATATTAGCAAAAAGATTACAGAAAATCATCCCCAGGATAATACATTATGACCAAGTAGGATTTATACCAGGAATGCAGGGCTGGTTCAATATTAGGAAAACTATTAGCATAATTGACTATATCAATAACCAAACAAACAAAAACCATATGATCATCTCAATAGATGCAGAAAAAGCATTTGATAAAATCCAACATCCATTCCTAATAAAAACACTTGAGAGCATAGGAATAAATTGACTTTTCCTTAAAATAGTCAGGAGCATATATTTAAAACCATCAGTAAGCATCATATGCAATGGGGAAAAACTGGAACCTTTCCCAGTTAGATCTGGAGTGAAGCAAGGTTGCCCACTATCACCATTATTATTTAATATCATATTAGAAACACTAGCCTCGGCAATAAGAGTCGAGAAAGATATTAAGGGAATTAGAGTAGGCAATGAGGAAACCAAACTATCACTCTTTGCAGATGATATGATGGTATACCTAGAGAACCCCAGAGATTCTACTAAAA